>NW_020455482.1:439539-528811 GCF_003342845.1 Nothoprocta perdicaria
GAAAGAAAGAAAGAAAGAAAGAAAGAAAGAAAGAAAGAAAGAAAGAAAGAAAGAAAGAAAGAAAGAAAGAAAAAGAAAGAAAGAGAAAGAAAGAAAAAGAAAGAAAGAGAAAGAAAGAAAGAGAAATGAGAAGCACAAAGCAGGAGGGAAGGAAGGAAGGAAGGAAGGAAGGAAGGAAGGAAGGAAGGAAGGAAGGAAGGAAGGAAGGAAGGAAGGAAGGGAATAGTCCAAGAAATCTGCAGAATCATAAACTCGAAGTTTGTCCCTTCTTTGCAAAATGTTCCAATTGTTTTGAGTAAAACCCAAACTGGTTCCTCCTTCACTTGAAAATATCTTACAGAAATGTTTCATATAAATATATATAAATATATATATATTTCAGTATATAAAACTATTTTAAAAGATTGTGAGTTTTTTACATTTTTAAAGTTTTTCTTTAAAATTATATAAAACATAACAAAACAAAGTTTAACCATAAAAAATAAAAGAAATGCACTGTGATACTCTTCAAAACAGCTATGTTATAAGAGGAGTTTGCCAATTATTAGTGGCCAAATACATCAATCTATAATTTAGTCCAACTTGATCTTCATCTTCTTGGGTTTCTAATGACTATGCATGGTTCATGAACTTCACAAGAGTGTAAACACTGGACCTATCATTCTAAATTTCACTTATCTTTCGCTGAAGACACAGTATACAACTCACATCTATTCCAACTTGATTACTGTATTGTTTTCATCCTTCAGGATGAAACCAGTATTCATACTGATCATCAAAGTTGTCCCATATTTAATGAGTGACAGAACTGTTGGTGATCAAAAATGGTATGCGTGTAAGTCTGTAGGAGGGAAGGGTATCACAGTCTTGTCTGTATGAATTTGTCTGAACTGGGATTTGTGTTGCTTCAAAGCCTCTTGTGCTGTGGATGCTACATGTAGACACCAGACAGGCCGCTGTTCAAGGACTGAAATGTGGTTCAGCTTTTATACTGTCAGGGCTTCTTACGGATGCTGTTTCTCCCAGGACCCTCACCACCTGTATCACCATCACATTTTGTTCTTTTTCTATCAGGGGGAGAGCAAAGGTGGTCCAGTAGTGTTGTGAACGTGCTACCAGCTGGTCACCAATGGCTGTAACTCTGTGCTACAACCGCATGTAGCTCCTGTGTGGAAATCCATGAGACTTTCCTTGAAACCTCCCAATTCCTCTTCGTCCAAGCATGATTCCAGGATGTCTGGTGCAAGGAATCCTATCCAAGTGGCCTGCAGTAACTTTGGTCTCATTGTCCTAGGGGACAAATCAGCTAGGCAACAGTTAAGCCCCGGGAGAAACCTCTAGCTCCTATGAAGTGCAGAACGAAAGGGTGATTTTCCCCAGATTATGTGTTGGATGTAAGCTGCCAGCAAGGTGGTGTGGTCGGGACAAGGGTTTGGGGACTTATAACACCTGCTGAGCAGCCTTGGGCAGCTACCACCCCTTTGTCCCTCCTTTTCCACGCTCTCTTGTGCACTTGCATTGCAAACCCTCTGAGACAGGCCATGTCACCTATGGGCTGATTGTATAGTACTTAGCACAGCAGGGTCTCCTATATAGTTGCTTCTGTAATAAACAATAGCTGGTTTTATCTAGAAGACCTATCCAGGGTAGAAAACAAAATGTCTCACAAAGGCTCAAAGAATGCTTTGAGAGAGGGGAAAGGTGATGATATATGCCTAGGAGGAAAAACAGGAGGAAACTTAAAGGATTCATAAATTTTTACACAAAATAATGAACTTAACCCAGCCTGTCCCTTCAAAGTACAATTGCGTATGTGGAACTAAAGAATGAAGTAATCTGCAGTGCTAATGAAGACTCGTAGTGCCTGGCCTGTGAAAGCAGAGAAAGGCTGCGTGCAGAGGGGCTCCAGTTACATTTAGCCAGACATGGATCCAACAGACACCTCATTGCCTCATGTTACACAACTGTCCAGAGGCAGGTGCTAATAGACAAATATTGTGCTGCAGGGGCATAGCAAATGCCCTGTCACATGATATCTTCATCTGCTTCAACCCTTGGGTCATAGCTATGAGGCCAGAACTTGCTGGTATGTTTGGCACGGATCTTCAGGATACTTTTTCTAATTTTTCATATTCTCACTTTTTTTGGCATACAAATATCTAGGACATAGAAAATGTACGTAAAGCCAAAGGAAATGTAGCTAATGACAATTAAAAATTCCTAGCAATGTCTCTTGAAGTGTCTTTTTGTCACCTCAAAGGTGAGTGAGTGACCACTGAAGTATGTGTCTAAAATACTGATTTGAAGCAAAGGAAGCTATCTTGGACATGACAGGAAAAATGAGAGTGCTTAGTATGGACCTGAGGAGAGTTAAAGATGGTTAAGCACTCTAGCATTCTTTGGTGCATGTGCATATRTATTTGTTTGTGCACACACACGTTTTATTAACCATGTAGGGTAAAAAATCCCCCAGCATGTAGTAAGCTATAGAGGAGAACAAAGAAATCCTTCTGCAATGTGAAGGGAAGGAAGTAATGGTGTGAGGAGGATGACTCTACAAACAGAACAGCCCCAAAAGGATGGAAATAAAATAGAAAAGAACAAGTTATTTCATATGTAATTATGTTTCTACAGCTGCAGCTTGAGAGTCCACAGGAGACATACCCTATCCTGCAAAAGAGGGTAGAGTTCTTCAGAAGTTTAAACTTCGGTATAGGGAGGAGCTGGTCCCATTGCAGCATGAGTAGCCTACTGCGCACGTTGTGTTATTGCTATTGATATATATTTGTGCAAAAGTATAGCTGGTGTATGTGTTTGATCTGCCCCTCTGAGGGACAAAGAGAGACCGCTGACATCTCAGAGAGAAAATTCGTGCTAACCATATGCAGAAGAACTGGGAAAGACCCCTGAAGGATGCACTTGTGCTAATCACTTGTGTGTGATTAGCAACAGAAGAACTGAGAGGTTTGATATTTGTTAGCTCCTGGCTGCACTTGCTTATGAAGACACCCTGCTAGTTCAGAGAAAAGAAAAAACAGGTTCATGCAGTACAATTACAAACAAATTCTAAGAAGATAAAAACATTGGTTTTGTGATTTTTGGCTCATTTGCCTTTTCCCTTATTCTGCCCCTTTTCCCAATTCTCAGATATATTTCTGGTCTCTGTCCAGCAATTCATTTTTTCTTCACATCTGTTCATTGTTCATTTGTGTTCTTTCTGATTCTGGCTTGAGTTACCTTGCCTTATTCTTCTTATTCCTCCTTATTCCTTTCCTTTCTCATTTTAGTTTTGCTTCTCTTTCTCTATTTTCTTTCCTTAGGTTTAATTGCTTTTCTACCTCTATGTTCCTCCCTCTCTCCTTCCCAATTTTTTAAGGCTTTGTTCTGGTATCTCTTCACGATCTCTTTAAGTACTGAGAGCAAAGTCTCAACTGATGTCATTTGTCGTAGCTTTGTTGGCTCCATCAACTCTTGGACATACCCTATCCCTTGATTTTTATTTTTTGTTTTTGAATAATTTAAGAAGCTGTAATAATTTCAAAAAAACTTTCTGATACATCTGCAGTTATAATGCTGCCTACTGCAATTCCATCTGAGTCAAGGATACAAATTCTATCCTACATTTCAGAGAAAGAAACTCAGGCAGTGGGCATTTTATACTTGTTTCTTATTCCATATAAGATCAGTAGCATAAACTCTGATAAATTTATGGCCACATTTGATTTGTACTTTCTGTGCCAACTTCCACGGTTGTTTCAAAGAGCAAAATGACTAAATAATTCAGGTTGTGCTTATCTCACCTCTCCATGGACATTTAAATGTTAGCTRTCCAGCCTATTCCCTGGGAGTTAATATAGAGGGTCAATATATAGAGAAAACTTTCTCCCTTTGGATATTTTCAGTTGTATTTTGGAATACTCTCACTTGCTGCACAAGAAACTTTAGCAAGTAACTTAGTCCATCTTGTAATTTTTTTTTTAACTTGTGAATGAATGAAGACGAAGCTCACTCTTCCCAAGTTGTCCTCTGTGCTCCTTGCCACTTGCCCATTACTGTTTTTTCTGTAAGTAGAATCATTTATAATGCACATCAGGTGATTCCTATGCACAGACTGAATCAATTATACAAATGTTGTCAGCAGGATTATGGTTATTGTAGTGTTATAAATGCAAGATGGTTCTTAATAAGTAATTTATTTCAGGACTTAGGAGAAGCTGATCTATAATACAACTGCATAAATATAATACAATTGGGTGCTAAAGGAAATGAGATAAAAACAAACAAAACTCTCATAGAATATAATTCAGTGTTACGCTAATCTGTAATTGACTTGCAGTACATTAAGTTTTATGGTATTTTCCAGTTCTTTCCAGTTGCATTGTTATATATTTCAAAATATATAATTAACAATATGAAAGCTGAGATCAGCTGAATTTGGGAGCCATTGTCCTTCAGGGCTTGGGGTGCACTTTACTAAGCTGTTTTATTGAAGGAGTTATTTTGGGAGCAAAGAAATAGTTCTTCTGGCAGGTTAGTTTTTGAATGGTATAAAAAATATGCATGTTTCAGATGGTACAAAAACTGCTGCCCTTTTACTGGGTTCACAAATAGTTCCCAGAGGTATTGAGGTAAGTCTGAAAAAAAATCAGCCCAGATAAAGTTCTTGAATAGCAACAGCACTGACTTAACAAGGAATTACATTATAAGGCAAATGTGCTATGCAGTGCAGACAATCAATTTCTCCCTTCCTTATTTCCTTCACGGGAACCTGGAGTTAATGGCACATTGTGTGATGGTGAATTCACATAATGATATCACCAAGCTTTCTTGGAATTAATCTTTTCCAAGCACATTTCAGTGCAACGCTAAGTTAAGGAGACTTTCTGGATGGAGGCTGTGTCCAAAGCCATTCTGTTGCAATGCACACCRAGAGCGAGCCCTGCTTTGCCTGCGTGCTGTGCTGCTTGGGGACATGCACCAGCGYTGCACCTGTGGGATGGGCCTGAGCTCCTCATGGCTTTGGGATGCTCTCTGGCACCGTGAGGCTGTGCCACGTTCACCAGGYCCCCCCAACGCAAGCAGGTGTCCCTCTGGGTTTTGCAAATTTGTATTTGGCAAGCAAATACGGCCAAAGTGGACGCTGTTTTTGTTAGCTCAGCCTGCTTTAACTGAAGTCGGTTTAATAGGCATAGATTACAGATGAATGTAATGTCATACATAGCCTGCATTTGCTCAGTGCACCTCTCCATGCTGAGCCCCTGTTAGACAACACCAGCGACACATGCTTCTCTGCCCGAGGATGATGTGCCTTCTAAACCTAAAACAAGTTTTTCTGATTGTAAGTCAGAGCGTCTTGGACTCCGAGATGAAACAGTTGGCCTTAGCAGGCACTTGGTAGGTAGAGATCTGCTGATGCAAATGGACTAAAACCCCTTTGATCTAGGAATGCTGGTTGCCTAAAGCAAAAACAAACAAACAAAACATAGAACATGGGAAAGGCCTGCACCTCAGTTTGTCTGGAGAAGAATTATCCTGAGGAAGGATGTCTTGGAAATGAGCCTGACTACACAAGCAGTCTTTGCCTCCCCATCCCCAAGGTGGCCACACTGACTCCCTGGCGGGACAATTCCCTGTGGTGATCCAAAATATTGTCATTTGGTTCGTTTAGCTAGAACCAAGCCTCAACACATGTTTTGCGTGGAGAAGACAGGAGACATTATCCTGCAACTGTGGATTTCCTTTGGGTTTGGTTGTACTGGGTGATGGATTTCCAATATGCAGTTAATGCATATCTACTTGTGTCATTGCTGACAAAATTCCCTCCTTGGAAACGAAGATAATTTTTGTTGACTTTAGGCTGTACCTGTTAGCAGTTTACATCTATTTCCCATTCAAAGTATCTAGAATCTAAAGGGCTGAGTCATGTCATCCTGAGTACAGCTGAAGACTTTCTGAAGCATAGGTGAACCAGGGCCAGATTCTGCTCCTTCCTGTGCCTTTAGCACTGCTAAAGTTAATGTGGTTGTGTACGCTTGTGTAACTCAGAGCAGGATTTGGCCTTGCAGATGGGCGTAGACTGCATTATAAATTAGAACATGATACAATATGTAACCATGACAAATGTTCTATTAGGAGACCAGACCAGACTTCAGTGCCAAACTTGTAATAATTTACCATCTGGCTGGTCAGTTTGGGCTTCTTCAYAGCAAATTGGAAAAATGAAAAGCAGAGATTGTACATTTAATGCTAAGCACTAGTTTGCTATATTTGCATAGAAGTACTTATGTAGCGCTAATTTCAAGCAAACTAACAAGTGGGGCCTTGTTCTATAAATACCAAGGCAACATTTTTGTGGTGCTTTCATTCTATAATGATCAAAGGATGTRAAGTTTATTTTAAAGTTCTTTCCTTACCTGCTGACCCTTCTGCTGGGAAAGGAATGATGCAATTAGTGAAGACTGACTTCAGAAGAGCGGGATTCAGTTCTCATAAACACCCATTTCTTCTGCTTACGCTTTGAACTCTGAATTTGTTTGGTCTGGATCTTCATGGGAATCCCATACAAATGAGCCTTTTTTTTTTTTTTTTTTTTTTTTTTTGTGGTATTCCTGTTGCCTCCTACTAGTCCTACCGTTAGTAAATTGTGGATCATAATTACGGACACATCCACTGCAGATGAGGGTAGGAGGCATGGAGCACTGTCAATGTGCTGTGGGGAGGCTGTGCTGTCAGTGCCTGAGCAGTGACTGTCTCTCCTGCAGGAAAGGGGTCAGTAAATGCAGTAGCACCAGGCCACCAGAGCTGCCAATACATTGGGACTGTCTTCCAGTAAATGGCTGAAGAGACCTGCTGTAGGAGCATGGATTTTGCCCAGGCCACCAAAACAAAATAGGGTTCCTATTGACATATAAGCTTGGAATGGAGCTATCACATCTACTATACAGATTCCTTCTACTGTAGGTAGAAAGCTACCGTTTTCTACCACTGATTTGACCTTCGTGGTCATATTTAATTGATCCTAGCTGTCACTTTGTCATAAAAGAGAAAAATGTCTGTGAATGTGTTAAAGTGGACTTGTGTTCCTTGAGAAGTTTTGTGAGAGATTACAGAAATATAAAGATTTTGCGGGTGCAAACAAACCAATAAAATAACTCCAGTGCTGTACATGACCTGGTTACAGCTCTGTGTGCACTCCCAGCCTTGCTATGCAAGTCAAAAGGAACTGCTGTGGTCTATCCAGAGCTAAAATATGGGCCAGGATCCTTTCAAAGGTAAGAATTATTATTTCCTGTAAAAGCTTTACACATTTTTCACATAGAAAATGAAGGTTCAGCAGATGCACGTTTCATCTTCCCAGTTCCCTCTTCTAATCTTATCCAGGCTTAGAGCAGTGATTGCATGCAGCAGAAAGAAAAAAAGACAAATAATCAACAACAACAACGAAAGTTAGGAAATATTTTATGAAATGTCCAGGATAAGACTTTTTGATGACCTCAAATTGTTCTGTGATTGAGAGGCAGCTTCTCTGAGGCCAAATTAACTGCCTAAGAAGACATTTCTTTCAGTGAATTTTTCTGAGTGCTTCTTGCTTGGATTTGGTGGCTTGTGGGTCTTAGCAGTCTGGTGCTGCCACGAGTCTGTGCGGGATCACATTAGGCTATACCAAGGCTTCAGCCTGGGCCAAAGTAAATCAGAAAACATCTTTCAGGCTCATTTAGATACAATCAAGGGACACAAAGAGTTATGTTTGCTGTCAATTTGAATGGGTTGTTATTTCCAGGCAGCTGTTTTTAAGTTAGAAGATCTTCCTAACTTAATGGGATGGGACCCAGCGGTGCAATGTCTGAGTCAGGTATTTCCCTCGACAGGTTTCCTTCAGAGGGGCACATAAGTTTGTTCACACAGTTAGTAATAGTGCCAAATCTGCATTCCCAATGGCAATTTGTGCTGCAATATCTTTTACATCACCAGGACATTGCTGTGCTTTACGACACCATACTGACCCTTGTTCTGCTTTTTTCTTTTTCTTTTTCTTTTTCTTTTTTTTTTTTTGGCGTGTTCTCATTTAAAACGTATTAAGAACAACTTGGCAGAATTATTTGGCTCAGCTAAATGCTACAATAGCTTAATCCAGTTTTTATTATACTGAGGCTTCATTATATAAAGCAAGTCACTTTGCAGTGAATAGTGAACCTCGAGGAGTTTGAGGTTTTGCGAATGACAGACAAATTAGGGTATTTGTGAAGATGCTGTGTTCTAGCAAACCTTTTACCATTGCATCATTCATCCATTTCTTTCTGCCAGGGAGTGGTCAATTAAAAACTGTGGCTAAAGGGAGCCTTGTGTGTGCGGGAGAAAACATTTTGAGGGCTGTGCTGGCAGAGATGTGTGCTCTACATCGGGTGGGTACAACTGTCTTTTTAAATGAGAAATTGCCTCCTCAGCCTCTTTGCTTCCATGCTCTGTGTGCATTGATTTTTTTTAGGCCCACTTCTATTTTTTAGGACCACTATTTTCATCATCTTTTTTTTTTCTTTCTTCTCCTGGTTCTAGGGATCACAGATCCCATCTTCTGCTGAGTCCCAGTGTGGTAGTTCCAGATACCCAGGTTTGCCCAGGTCCTCAGGTCCGTTGTTCTCAAGGTATCTCTCTCATCAGTGCCTGGGGAAGCAGCAAAAACCTGCTGCCCCACATTTTGTAGGGAATTGTACACTTTGGTGGGTTCTATTCAAASTACTGTATTTTGCTATTTCTCCAGTGATGGTGATTAAAAGACTCAGTTATTCTCYACCATCCGTCAATCCTCTTCCTAGCAGCTGAATAACGTGAGCTCCTTACGCCTGCCATTGCAAGAGTCTTGTTTCTTTTTTCCAATGACTGCCCCATTCTCAGGCCCTCTTTTTACTTCTGTTTAGCATTCCCATATCCTTCATGAAGTGTCATGTCAAATTCACCCAATTCCCTCAGTGAAAAACACAAACAGATCCCAAGTAGGAACAAAAAACCCCACTCTGACTTTCCTGAAGCGAAACATTCCCATTTTTGAGGTTCATAGCAACAAACAGAGCAAAAACAGTGTGCTTGAATTTAACATAAAAGAAAACAGAGTTGTTTTTCTTTCGGTCAAATTAAACATCTCACTTGGCCAAACATGTTTTCCACCCCCAGTCTTTTAGTTTACTACAAATAAATGAAGGAAAAGGAACAGGTTTATATTTCAGGTTGATTTCAAACAGTATGAGAATTTTATTATGAGGTGCTATTTAACTGAAGTGTCAGGAATATGCTGCCTTTCTTACTTGGAATCCTGGACTCTGATTGACTGCTCTGTTTATARGAGACTAACAAATACATCCTGTATCTCAGTCAGCTGCCAAAGTAGCCTAATGTTTTTAGCCATAGTAGTATCTCTTTAAGTTTATAGAGGGCATGTTTTATTTTCCACCTTGCCACCAAATGACCTTTTTAAAATTTTTTTTTTCCAATTTGCATGTCTTAGATTGCTAAAAAGCAAATTACTATCCCCGTTGAGTAGTTTCCTTTGGAGCCAGTAATCATATGAATTTCATGTAATACAGAATAATTAAAGAAACACTTTGAAGTTTCCACATGAGGAAGAAAGCTGTAGGGCACTGGTCAGTCATATGTTTTGGTACTTTATTTTTAGAAATTGCTGTAAATCAAATTGTTTGTAAATAGAGGTAAGACAGATACAGACTTTTTTTGTTAATCCCCCATTATAGTGGGATTCACACATGACATTTTGCCTTCAAGCAGAGAAGACACTCTTCTCTGACACCCCCAATAATGGAGTTTGATGTAGGCTTTTGTGGAAAATTTCCTTCCTAGAGTCCAAGCTGTAAAGACATTGTTCAGCCTTATTAGCTCCCTGTCCAGATCTATTAGGATGTTCGTTCTAGGTTTATGTGAGGATGGATTGTTCTTTGCAGTACAAATCCTGGAGTTTTGTCTCATCTATTTTTACATGTCCCAGTTAGTAGGAACTTGTGCTAATTCCTTTTGATGGTCACTTGCAAAGTCCACAGAAGTGCTTTCTTGCTTTTGTAGTTTGGTGCTAGATGGGCTGGGACCTTCTCCAGGGTTTCTGTGTAGAAGGGAGCAGCCAATGTGACCTAGAAGACCTGCAAGAGTATCTTTAGTTGCTCAAGTTCAATGACTGCTGGCTGTGGTAGTAGTTGAACATACGGTCAAGCGCTTTGCTATGCTGTGGAATAGCTCTGGGTGGATTTATTGGTAGTAATCTGAGGAAGGCAGTACCAGTGGGTGGTAAGATAATACCAGCCTGACTTCTTCATTTGTGAATTTCTCCTTCTAGATCATGACTAAAAAGTGTTAAGTGTTATGCAAAAAAAATCAGAGCCTGTTTGAGTTTATAGGGTAAGAGTGTAAAAGAGCTCTCACTCTCCCAAATCTCAGTTCCTGACAATTAAAATATCAGCACAGGGCAACGTACTTCTGGCAAATCTCATGTAGCTGCAAGGCGAGTGAATCTAAATGGAAGAGAATGAAATAGTTCATTATATAGCACATGTGCTAACACTGAACGGAATGCTGAGGCATCACTACCTTTGTATTTTACATGTTGCTTTTTAGTATTGCTTTTTCTTTCCTATCCTATAGCAGCTCTGATTTTCATATTATTTACTACAAAAAAAAAGTTAATTTGATTCAGTTATTGTGGAAAAGATTTCATTTGGCACTGTAACAAATGTTTTGCTGAGAGGCCAACGTATCAGTAATACACGTATTGCTTAGTGTGCTGCAGTCGTTTTTTATTGTGTCAAAAAGGCAGTCATATCTTCTTTGACCAAATTTATTGTGCTGCTTATTGCTCAATCGTTTGTTATTTTCCAGATGTCAGTAATTTATTTTCGTTAATATTTATTCCATTACTACTAGATACAGTAGTCAGACTTGTGAGGGGGTAATTTCTGGGACCATTCAATTTCCTGTCAATTGATAGTCATTATTATTAAAGCATCTAGTAACCCCACCATGATCAGGACCCATTGTGCAAAGCACAATATGTACATTTAGGAGGAGATAAAATCAAGCTGTCCAGTATAATAATATAACCTCCCCTTTTATTGAAAAATGGCATTTTGTTTTCTTCTGGCACTGTAGTTTCTCCAGTTCCTCACAATGAAGAAAAAAAGTATTGACATGGCAAAGTCATTGAGTAATTCCTTTGATAGACTATCCTGAACAACATGCAGCCAAGAAAATGCATTTGTATCTTTCATAATCCCTCTCACACTCTTCTTCAATACTTTTCATCAATTGGTGAGCATATAGTTGTTTTCGTTTTCTTAATGTTTCTAATCAAGTATGAACATTAGAAAGGAGACTAGTACCTTTTTGCAGAATTTTGGAATTCAGTCCTCCCTGTCAGCTTTTGAAAGATGTATTTCTATATAACATTTCTTTACGTCTCTATAGCTGCCTGTTTGGGTCTGATTTCTCTCCTTCATYGGATAGTGAGGGAATTTTGTCTGCTAATTCAAGGCTATCTGAGACTTTGAAATGGAAGCCACTGAAGGAAGATATAGTTGCCCCATTGAGAGTTGCAGGGTGATCATAACAAATAAAAGTGATGAAACCCTGAAGTTAGCTCTTGCCAAGCTCTGTGCTGCAAATTCCGAAGCGTGGTTCTTTGAAGTTATCCAAGCCCTACCCTACCCACCTGGTGACCTGCAGGACACATACACCCTTCACCTCTACCATCTATCTTTAATTTTGCTTTTGTTTTTGCTAGGATATTATGCCACTTGCATAGTTTGTGGCTGTCGACTCCTGGTTCAGGGACATCTCCAGGTATCTACAGCTGAACCTTATGGTAGCCAAGCTGCATTCTGAACAAACATCCGTGACAGACAATGGTGGAGCAAGGTTTTGTATATTTGTTTGTGTGTGTTTTTTTTTTCCATATAACCTCAGTGCCCTGATTTAGAGCTAGGATCTAAGGTTCCCACAGGGGAGCCCTTTGGAGTAAATACACTGTACTCTTTTTCTCTCATGGTCATGTTTTGAATCCACAGCCCTTTTTGAGATGCAGGAGAAGAAACATAGAGCTATGAATCCTCAGGCAATCACATGATAGGAGTTGCAATTTGCCCACACTAGGCTGAACACTAAACAGACAACTTAGCTTTGCTGCCTTGCTACGGAGCTTCTGCCCATTCCTTTTGATCTGCGCAATTTTAGCTCTATCATAAGTGGTGCCCACCCTTTTCACATACTGTATCTCAATAAGCAATAGCCAGAACAATGCTCATGGCCAGCTCAGCAACCTGCACGTATGGGCACATCCATGTCTCCTAAGAGGCATCCAGGAAAGTGGGCAGCCGCGAGCGAACTGCTGCCATGGAATAGCTGCCTTTGGCCTGCTTGTGCTGGAGCAGGCTGCAGGAAATGTTCTCAGCAGAAGGCTGTACTGGCTGCCCTCCTTCTCCTGAGAGCTTGTTGGAGTCAGTACCCAGGTACGTTGCAAGCCTGATGACTTGCTCTGGAGATGTTGGTAGCCTGTGAGATTTCCTACATTCTCTGTATCCCTGTGCATCCCCAGTTGGATCCGGTGGGAGAGGCTAGCAAATACTCCAGAAAGCATCTGTGTGAGTCTCCTAGGAACTGGCTATGAACATTAAAAGTCATTCGGGAGGTCTACATATTTCTGTCCTGATATCCTCAATTATCTTGGATTCCAAACCTGCAGTGCAAGCAGTATGTGAGAAAAAAATATTCCCCCTGGATAAACGTGGTGTGTTGACTATTGCCTCGCTAGGTGATTTTCAGTGGGGCTATCACTGAAAGTTAAGGGGTGTTTCAATATTCCATTTCTGAGGCAATTTCCTCGGAGACAGTAACTAACCCTATAAAGTGTCTCACTCCAACTCAGTTTGATCCAACAATAAGCCCATTCTAGCATGGAAGCTGAAGAGTGTTTGAAAAATCTCTTGACTTGAAATCATGGTTAGTAACTATATTAGTGGTGTTTAGCAAGATGGCAAACGTTTGGGTCTTCTCAGATTTCTTTTTGTGAAAGGAACCCAGTACTAAGAGTTTCTTGTGGTCCAAGGAACATATTTTCCACATCTATAAATTTCACACAAGAAGCAGAGCAGTCATGTAGCAGCACAAATTTTGTTCCCCACTATTTCTCAGTGGTGGTTTTGTGTCCATAATTAAGATGTCTGTTCCTACTGCATAACTTGTTATATTATCTTCTAATGACCCAAATGTTTTTTTCTGACATAGAACGCAAATATATCAGCATCACCTCTTAGAAAAAAATTACTCATGTCAGGTCTCAGAAATGTGAGGGTTTTATGTAAAAGTAAGCCTGTATTCGAAAGCTAATGGTATGGCAGGAAACACCACTTTGTCCTGTTGTTGTAAAGGTCATAAACCAGAGTGGCTGAATTGCAGGGCTAAGAAAGGCTACTATTCCTTATCAGTCCCGAGGAAATGGTAGCTTGAATTCTGGGAGAGTCTGGCTGAGGTGACCACAAATATTGTGGGTGCCCATGAACAGCAAAGCTGAATCTCAGTTCTGAGTAGACAAAAATGACAACAGAGAATATTAAAACTAGCAGGTAAGTGAAAGAGTATTACTTCATCTACTTAGGCTGGAGGAGCTGAGAACATTTATCACAGGGGCATATATCAAAGAGGACTCATTTTCTGCCCTTTAGCTTCTGACCTGGGCTGTGGGCATGTAGGTATCATCCTTGCCCTACTATTGAAAGTGAGATCTGCTCCTAAGTTTACCTCTTGCATTTCCAAAGAGCTGATGCTGGCTGACAGTTTTCTCTGTGAAATGTGCCTTACAGCTTGGGATCCTTTGAGCTGATCCCCTCTGGTAGGAAATTTAGTTTGCTAGGCGATCTGGAAATGTGTGCAAGTCTGTGCTCCTTGTGCTTCATAGCACACTGCTCAGCGCCAAATGCTTTATGCTTAACTTGTTGCTCTCCAACGGTTGGGACTAGTGTAAGTTTTTATTTTCCCCTCCTCTCTCCGTCTCTTGGGAGCCCATAAAATGGTTATAAGTGTTGCAGACTGATTTTTTTAGTTAATTACAAATCTCTGCACATCCAGTTTATACAAAGGAGTTTCAAATAATTGGTGATTAAAGCAAAAGCTGATTTATACGTTTAGCCATCTGGGCTAGACTTTGGGAGCAGCTGCTAATATTGGGATTGCAAGGATATGACAAATATATAAAGAGRTCATGTACTTATTAAAATCAATTGGATTTATAACAGCAAAAAATAATTAAATTGCAACTTTTTCTTCTTGACACGAATCCCACTCTGGCTTGGAATTCAACTACTACTTGCCTACCTTTGTTCTCTTTCCTCAAATTACCTGCTATTTTTTTGCTGACTCTCAAGGTCACTGAAAGCTGTATGGCTGTTTTCCCGAATTTTTAGTTTTTTAAACTTGTCTGACTGGATCTGAAGAATCCAAACTTATCCTTTCTTTWGGATGCTATACTCCTTTGATGAAAGCTTTAAGAGGTAATTTAGCCAGACAGGGGCACACAGGCAAATCAGTTGCTTAATATGCAGAGTAATTCTTYAGGTACTTCCCATGAGCACTTTCTTACCCCGTGGTAAACAGGGATTGTTCCCTTTCCTCTCRGGGAATGTGTAGAAGTGGAGACAGAGAGCTAACTTGAGCTTCCCAAGGGAGGAATACGTGTGTACGCACAGGCTGTTATTGGGGAACAGCTGACAGGCTGGAAATCCACCCCAGCTTYCCCCTTGGCAGCTCTTCCCATGCATGTTCCCTCAGGTGCTTTGGGAAGCCACTTCCGGCCGGCTCCCGCTCCACTCCCCACGCACGGCTCGTGCAGCTGACACCAGGTTGTTGTTGGCCAGCGGCTGTGCTCCCTTCTCCCACCCCCTCTCCTCTTCACCAGCACCTCATTTAGGCTGACATCCTCAGCCTCTCCAGTCTGTGCCGTGTCCGAGGCAGCTGACTTTCTTTGGTTCCCTTCCCACTCGGAGCAGCAGCTACCTTCCTCGCCGCGCTTGTGGCTCAGAGCTGCACCCTGTTTGCCCTCAGCCTCCTTATTCCTGCCCAGGAGAGCTGCTGCTGCCCAGGAGGACATGGTGATGATGCCAGGACGACATGGTGATGTCCTGGTCCAGCTTGACTCCTGTGGAGCACCTCCCTACCACCATGCCTGGCAGCTGTGCTGCTGCAACTCAAGAAACCCAAAGTTTGCTCTGTCTCCTTCCTTTATGTAAGGGCTCCTCTTTAAGAGCCATCCTGACAGAAAGGCAAAAGCATTCTTGGTGCTGTAAACCCACAGAGTTTAATAACTCTTTTATAGTTTTGCTGCTCTTGCTGTTAATGGACAAGTGCTAAGTATCTGTACACTCTTACCTGGCTACTGGCCACCTCTTCATTTTCTCTGGCAGTTGTTTTCTGATCTCAGAGCTGTCTGTTGTAAAACCACATTAGGAATGTTGTGAGCTTTGTGGTGGATCTAACAATCGCTGTAACTTCTAGTTTATTCCAGCCTCTGTAAATATACTTACAGTTTCTTTTCATTGCAGGTSACTCTTTTTAGTGCCTGCCAGTTGCCAGGCATTCCTATTCCCAGACCTTGTGGGAATTTTTAAGGTGTTTGCTGCAAACGGGTGTGAGAGAAGCAGGAAAGAGGATGAGAAAATGGACAAGCAGGCGCACCTGAAGTATGTGGGTGGCAGAGAAGGTGCCTCTGGCAGTAACAGCCTGGTTAGGGAGAGGAAATATTTTGCCAGATTGTTCATCTGTGCTTTCTGCTGATGTTTTGGACATGTATTTGGATACAGTAATGTAATGTGTGGGCCTAAATGGGGCAGAGAGTCTGGGCAGGCAACTGATCCTTGATAACAGAGAAGTTCAGGCAGCTAAAGGAAAAAACAGGCCAGTGCCCAATCTGCTAACTTGAACACATAATGATGTTGAGCAAGCAGTCTAGGTTCTTTCAGACTGTGAACTGATCCTGAAGCCTGCCTCTTATGCCTTTGAAGGTATGGTTAGTATTACAGGTTAGGATGAGCCATTGGGAATGGCTAAAGTAACTGTTTTGTGTGAGAGCAGCCCAGGTAATTTATGAACCTTTCAGCAACGAGGAGGCCTGTTTGYAACCTTAGGAGGAAAGACATTTTTGAAAGCCTGGAGGTAACTCTGGGTGCATGTAATCACCAGTCTAAGGCGTTCCTGTGGGCATTGTGTCATGAACAGCTAGCAAGGAGGCCCAGTTCCACTTGCTGAGCTGCTGCTCAGGGACTCAAGGAGAGGTAGAGCTAAATAGAAGAGTAAGAAGATGGCACAGGAACAGTGGTAGCTCCCTTTGCCCTTTCTCAAGTAAATTCAAGTTCCAGGAACCTCATTTATGTGAAAAGTTTTATTGGTTGACTACACCATTAGAGAACATGCACMAGACTGTAGGTGGGTTTGGGAGTTCCTGGTGAGACATCTTACAAAATTAATAGAAAATGCGATCCATTAACATCCTGCTTACAGTGCCGTCCACTTCCATTTTTCCTACCCATTGCAAACAAGGACCAAGGCAAGCAAGGACCAAGGGGGCTCTGGTGCCCCATATCCCATCAGGTCGAGTCCAGCCACCCCAGCATGGTCCTGGATGCTGAAGAGGTCTGGTGAAGTAGCATTAGGTTTTCACGTGTGAGCCAATTTGTGAGCGACTTTCTTATAGTCCTCCGTTTCATTTGTGCACTATCTGATTGTTTATCTGGTCTGGCATATAAGCAGGAAATAAATTAGTGACACTCCCTATGCACAAAGTATCAGTTCATCTTTCCCACTTTAACATTGCACAGAGAAGGACTAGCATTGTAATAGCTCACTTAACACTATTTGTTTTGAGATAGCAAGGGGGTACTCCTCCTTATTCTACTTGACAGAATGTCTCATAGGAGATAAATGTTTATTCTTATCAGAAGGGTTTATTATAAAAAATAGATATGGTTTACAATAAGCTAAACTCTACTTTTATTTCTTGTACTGGTCTTAGAGCTTCGTTAATGAGAAGCACATTGAGCGTTTTAAAGTTAAACATGCTTGGTTGCCATTAACTATACATGAATTGTGAGCATTTCATGCTTTTATACTTAAATGCTTAGGTGAGTGTGTGTACAAACAAATGAATAAAGAGGAAAATAATGAAAAGAGAAGTATGTATTATGGCTTTAGCTCCAGGTCTCAAGAATGGYATGCAGTCTCTATCAACATATTGGTACCTGGAAATTTAATGCAAGAGATCAGCTGTGTGACTTTCAGGATCTCTTATATTCCAAGCTAGATGCGCTGGACTGTTGCAATGCAGCTGGAGGTGATAAATTTGTGCGTCATTCTGACTAACTCTGCAGCCAGAAGGATGAAGGGACTTAACAGGATGGAAGCGTTTAAGAACATGAGTCATCCAGATGCAGTGATGATTTTCTCTTATAGTCATGAAGGATCTACTTTCGGTTAGAAAATGCAAACAAGGAAACCATAGGTTTACATCTACATGAAGCTATTTGTGAGTTATAATAGTTGCTCTTTCCCAAAACCTAGTGGTATTCCAATGTTATTGGAATTTTCTAGTGTTTTGGAAATATTGGAAAATTTGTGCATTTCCAATAATTCTTATATTATCAGAAATCAGTGAACTGTGCACAGCTACCCTCCAAAAAAAATAATAAATAAAAGTCTTCACTGGAATAGTCCAGGTTAACTCAATGGAAACCATGTAGTGAATACACTATAAGGCTATATATATATAAAAAAAAGGTCCCAATATTCCACACGTCTGGCCAGATGGGAGGAGAGAAAGCACTTAACTGAATAAACCTTTAACTGATGAACCGTTCATTGGGGTAACTAATAAGGAACAAAGGTTGACGAGTTAGTTAGATACCATGGAATCAAAAGCCAGTTTGCTCCCTCTTGCGATGATTAGAAATAGACTGGAAATTTCCTACCATAGCTGTTTTCAGGGTTTGTTGACACACAGACAAAACCTGTGTGATCCAGATCCTGATGGTTGAGTTATTGGCTTGGCATACAGGAATTCTGGTTTCAAGTCCCTTCTCCTCCTGTAGCAGAGCTGACATTTTTCGTTCCAAATCTTTGCTGTACTTCAGTCTGGGTGACTTCAATTTAGGACTCCACATGCCAAACACAGTACCACAACCATCAGGCTAAGGAGCATTTGTCTTGAAATGGAAACATTTCCATAAAACCCTAGTGCTGCTGACAAAGCGACCTACTTAGATGAAAAGGCATTCATCTGGATGTATTCTGGCTTTCTCTAAAATGAGCCATTTGGAGCTGGTGACAGCTGAAATACAATTGTGCTTTGGCCATGCCCTTCACCCTGCTGGAAGCTGGGAAGAGTTGATGAAGACCTGGGTGGGGACCCCAGAGATCATCCATGTCCTAGGACAATTTTTAAGAAGGGAAGCACCAAGCAGTTTTGAGGTGGATCTAGGGACACTCAAGTGGAGTGAATGTCTGTCCCTAGATCCCCTTCATTAACACAATTCTCCCATCGCACATAACCACAGGCCACCTCACCTTTGGTTGCTGTACAGACTGGCCAACCTTGTGCAGGGTGACCTGCTCAAATGACAGATGGATGAATCTGAACCTGGGCTATTTTATTCTGTGTTTTGGTATTTATTAGTGCAGAATTATCTGTCCTAAAGATAAATCATCTCTCAACTGATCCTGAGGTCCTTTCTCATTCTGTTTTTGTTCAGCCCTCGGTGAGGTAAAACTGCTGTTGAAGCCAAGACAATTTTCTTCTCTTGGTGGAAAACTACAATGATGTCAGAATTTGGCCTGATAAACTAATGATAATTCTCTGCATTTTACAGACTCTATTTATACARTGATCTCAAAGTATTTAGAAGACTTTAATCATGCTTCAGTACCTGTGTCTGAGCTAAATGGTAAGCATTTTTGCTAGCCAAGGCAGGAGGAAGTTAATGACTGCATCTGTGGCCACACTGTATGTTGATGACCTTTCAGTCTTTTTGATTCTAATGCCTCTCCTCAATATCAGAGAGCTGAGGAAGAAAACACGAGGACGTATGCAAGTATATGCAGGTATTTATATATAAAATGGTGGTTCAGCATATGCACATACAGATGGGTTTTAAGGAAAAATGTAATGATGCAAAAGGCCAATTTTAACTTTGCTAAAAGTAGCTAAATGATGCCCCTGCCCTACATTAAACTATGCTGCGATCAAAGAGGGCAGATGCCAAGTACTCGTGGTTTTACAACTTTTAAATAAATATTGCTCAACTTCATAAAAAAAAAAAGAGCGTATGAACAGTGAAAGGATTTTTCCATTAAAAAAAAWTTAAAAATTTATTTCCAGTATTCTTTGCAGGTATAGGGGGGTACTACTGCTGCTGCTTCTCAGAATGTCTGTGTCAGAATTTCGGTTGTGAATACCACTTGACCCCAAATTCAGTTAATTTAGTTTGGCAGACTCGGTCACAGAACCTTTTATGGGCTGGCAGATACAAAGTCCTGGCAGATCTGCTGTGGAGCTGCAAAGTTCCATACCCAGCTGAAACTTTTTTTAATTCAACACTGTCATTTTTAAATAACAGTGCAATTGCAAAACAAATTGGCAGGTACTTACAAACTGAATACTGCCTGGGGCTCTGTCTTTTCATTTTGCTGACCAATGCGCCTGGCCTTCAATTTAGAAAAGCACCCAGTAGTTAAAAAGCACTGGTGAAACCTCATAATGTAGACCTCACTGCATTGGTCACGGAGAGGGAGATGCCTGCTCTAGCTTGTTGATCCCTACAAACTGATTAGCATCATGGTAGAGGGCATCTTTGAAAAATAAAAGTGCCCCAAAATGTGTATCCAGCTGAGCATGAACTTTCCTGGCAAGGTTTAAACCTTCTTTCCCAGGTCCTGCATGAAGCTTCAAGGTATTTGAACATTGAACTGAAGGGACCTATTGGGTCATTGACTCTCAGTGCTGTGTTATCTTGGGCAACCACCTCATGTGATCTTTCCTGGACAGTAGATTGCATCAGGCACATGTGTGACATCTCTTGTAAATCAACACAGCTCCACTGAAGCTAATCTCTGAAGCCTCAGTTTACGCTAAATGAGCACATGGATTTATAAAAGTACTTGCTGTTTTATTTAGATACTTGCATTGATGTCACTCTCAGCGTAGTTAACTGAAGCTATTTAGGAGGTTTAAAACAAGTAGAGAAACTGAAGTTATCTCACAAAGTCCTGCATCACCACTGCATGAAGTCTGTAAACTGACAATCTGCTAGTCAGTCAGTCTATAAATTCCTTGGTTAATCTGTCAATAAATTATATATAATGATATGGCCCAAAAGCCAAAATAAATTCAGTGCTGTGTTTAGAAAGTTGCCCCTCTTGGGCTTTAATGCTACATTGGAGAATKCATCTTTTGTAGGTTAGATTCTTCAGCTGGTTATCTTGAAGGAAAAAACAGAGCCCAGGAAGCAACAATAATGCCATCTATGAAGGCATTTCAGCTGTCATGAGTTAGGACGATGCAGAATAAGGTGTGCCTCAAAAGGCTGTGATTTCCCAGCCCTTAGCCCTGAGCAAGAGTCATCTACCTTGTGATCCCATGTCATTCTGGTGAGCCTGAGCTGTGCCCTGTTAAAAATACTCTTTTTAGATGTTGCACAATGGGACTGCAGAGCAAAGAGTGTCTTAAAACCTTTGTGAGGACCTCAAGTCACAGGACTTTTGGAGCTGTCACTGAGATGTGACTCTGAGTTCAGAGGCCAAAGGGAGTACATCTGTACAGTATGAGTTTCCACTTTTTCATGAGTACGCACCACTGATCCTAACATCCACTATGGCCGTGATAGACCCTGCTGTGTATGCTTTAAGGTTGGTGTTGTTAGTAATTGCTTAGGTAGTTTGGTCACTTCTCTGTGGAAGATCTGCCCAGGGTATTTACTAGCACCAACACTTCCTAGTAAACACTGAAGCCATTGTATCCGATGAGTCACTGGCATTTGAAGTGATCTATTTCAAAATGCTTTTCAGAAACACCAATCTGCCACCCTGCTCAGTGGAGATGGGATCATGTGCGTATTTTCTCAAAAACAGTTCCAGATAAGCTCTGGGCAGTCTAACCCAGGACAACAGAGGCAAAGGAAACAAAGAACAGCCTATGGGAAAGTCAAAGGCAGCTAAGAATATTTTGAAAAAGGTTCCCTTATTCCTAATGATCAGAATATCCAGAAGCAGTGAAGAATCTAAACAGAAACAGGATACTTCAGAGTGTTAATAAACCCTGCTACTTACTGCTGGTATCCATAGTTTTCCCCCAAAAAGGATGTGAGGTCTGTGTAGCCCCCTGAGACAAGGTCAATCTGAATGGAGGCATATATGCTCTTTCCTGRTATTTAATGTTTAAAAACTATTCTACAATAGGAAATTGTTTGAATAGGAGATATATGAGATAAAAAGGAGTTAGTCATTATCTTTCAATTGGACAGAACTATTTATGAGGCTACATGTGTAAGAATTTTTTGCCCAGTAAGCATGGACGATGTTGAGGTTTTAGTCACTTTCTGAAGATTTATTGTTTTGCCCCCACTGAAAGAAATATCTGCATGTACTTCAAGGTTGTTACTTCATTTATACAGATATTTTGGTCTTTGTAATCATGAAAATTCATGCAATATGTTATGACCTTGGGAAAAGTTAAAGCATAAACCTTTTGTTTCATGGCTTTCTTAGAAAAGTGAACATTGAATGARTCCTTTGGTCAGTTGCCTCTGCACATTGACCAGTTCAACTGATTTATGGCCACATGGACTCTTTTTGAAATTTCTGGCTAAAAGCATCAAAAGTTCTAAAACAATCTTAGAGGTTTTGAGTCTTCCTCTAGGGAAGGGAAGTTTGTGTGTATGTGGTTATTCTGGGAAAGCCTATGGTTTTCGTTTGTCTCTCAAGGGGGCTGAGATCTCTTCCAAGCCTAGTATTGAGAAAAAGGACCAGAAGACTACCTCAGGAAAGAAGATACAATTTGGGTGGCAAATCTGCATTTTCTCTTTCTAAAGCTTTCTGAGGAACTATGAATATTTGGAACTCTGTCACCTAGTCACTCTTTGCCCTTTACAGGGATCTTTCTTGCAAGCGTAATAGCAAATAGCAAAGTAATTCAAGTGCACCCACACAGACTGGGTGGAAGAGGTATTTGAAAATTAAATGAATTGTTTGGAAGCATCTCTGAATGCTTCTTGCTTTCCTGTGAGGAGGAAGGAACTAGTGCTCTTTGGTCCCCTCTCTCTTCTTTTTTTTTTTTTTTTTCTTTCCCCTGAACTGGCCTTAGGAAGCAGAATTGCCAGCCATTTCTGTGCAAGCAGTGTATTAATGTACTCAAAATCAGTTGTCTGCTGAGAGCAGGCTTGTACTTACTGGCAAGATAGAATACAAAGATATGCCATAATATTCAGTTTCTTCCCCTTTTCCCCTTTTCACATTATTCTGATATCCCAGATAAACCCYTCTGGATTCTCTCTTGTGCACCTCACACACTGAGCATATCAGCATGCATTAAAACCCTCTTTTTTTTTTTTTTTTTAAGGCCCATCAAGAGCCTAAACACCATATGCATTCATCACCATCTGACACTGAGAAGGTTTACAGAAAACCCAGCTTTGCAGTGGGTATCTCATCCTGGCTTAGTGTGGAATGAAACAATTGCTTTTCTGTGTTTTGCAAACAACAGTCAAAATGCTCTTCTGGGTGTTCCAGYACTAGACTTAACATAACTCTTAACATACTAGACTTAACATAATCTTTATACATAAGTGTAGAGAAGTATTTCTCTGCCTTTGTCAATGTCCTGAGTGTGATATCAAGTGATGATCCGAAAAAAAAGAGAGAATACTTGCACTTTTGAGAGCATTTCTTACAAAGTTGTCTGCTTTGCTGTATTTGGAGCCTTAGGTGTAGTGCAGAATGGGGAATTCAGGGAATTCAGTGCAGGAGTGTATATTCTCTGGGGTTATCAGGCTAGTGTCACACATCATGAGAGACATGGACATTCCTTAAGCAAGGAATGAGACTGCTTCAGTGGGATCTCATTAGTGGAGTAGAAAGCTTTGTTGCTGAGGGGGAAAAAAAGAAGAACATAAKAAAAGTAACAAATACCTAGATCTTAGTAAATTGCTATTGAGGTTGACATGCAAATTAGATCAGGGGTTCCCTGCTGGCCTCACTGCCTAGAAGCAATTAAAACTCTAGGTAGACAGAGGTATTTGACTTATGCAGTCTTAATGCTGAAAGAAAATTTTGTTGCTTCTGTGACACAGACTAAAATAACCTGATTATCTTGTCCATTCTTAAAATCCAAGGTACTGACCTTCTCAAATATATGATTCATCTATTGCCAGGAAGGTGAAAGTCCAACTATTAATGAGTTGCTTCATTGTGTACAGCCTTCGAAGCCAGGCCTCTGCAATCAGCTCAGCTGAACACTTTGGACTTCTTCCCACCACTTGATACTAATCATGAGCCTGCACCTGGTCCAGCTTTCTGTTTGGGACAATATGTTAAAAATTCATTGTTGCACCTTTTTTTTTTTTTTTTTTTTTTCTCCCTCTTTGAATTCAATGAATGCTTATAGGATGAGATTTTTTTTTTTTTTTTTCTCCCTCTTTGAATTCAATGAATGCTTATAGGATGAGAACTGAACTAAGTCAATAAATTGTGGGGGAGAGCCACAGGCACCACTCATATTCAGGAGAAACAAGGAGCATCCAGCTGTATCCTGCCTGCCTACTTTGATATCTTTGGCTGAGAGAGCGTCGAGTGATCCAGACCACCTACTCTCCAGACCCCAGCTCCCTCGGTGGTCAAACAGGAAAAGAAACAGTGACTCTGGCACTCTGCACCTGTAATGTGCCTCAGGAGTCCTTCTCTACTGAATGTGGAGGGAACTGGTGCCTCGAAGCCCCAAYACATGGTTGCAAGGCTTCATCTTTCTTGATCTTAGATGCTGGAGTATGGGACTGTGTCCACCTGATGTACCACTCAATGTGGTTTCAATTGAAGTGAGCACACTGTGTTTATGTTCACCTCACCACTTCTAATGCTTGTGAAAAGGCATATAATATTAACCCCAGGTGCTGTTCTGCTTACTTCACCTACAAACTCATTTAAACACTTCTTTAATTTTTTTTCTTCTTCTTTTTCTAAATGTGAGAGGCATGAGGAGAAGTGAGAAAGCTGAAAAACAAGGCAYTTAGGAGAAGATGCTTACTTTACTCCACAGTCTTTGGAAGAAAATGYGGACTCAGCTCTCTGACTCAAGCATCTCTATACAGTTGCAGGTCAGGTGAGAGACAGAGAAAACTACCATAACTACTGCGGACACAAAGGAAGCCCACAGTCAAAGGCAGCTTATCTGCTAGGGCCTGCCCAGACATTGCTTATCATCCATGTTGCATCTGGCTTTTCACAGTACATCTGTTTAGCATAAATAACCTTTTTATTGGTGTCCTATGGTACATCCAAACAATGAAGAGAAGAAAAAAGAGAAACCGTAAATAAATTTTACAATGTCAGTAAGAGCATTCACATTAAGGGAAACTATTTTGAGTGAATGCCAGTTCTTAATAAATTGCTATTATTCTGATGTTTTTACAAAGACCGCAAGGAAAAAAAGAAAAACCTCAGAAATGTTTGAAAAATGGAAACAGTGAATGTCACTCCTCAATCACTCCATTTAATTATAAATACTTCTAGGCTGTTCCCGCAGCAAACGAGATGCCAAGATTTTTTTTTTTCTTTCTTTCAGTGTCTATCTGAAAGCCTGTGGCATAAAAAAGGACCATGAGTCACTAGCTGAGCTTCCTGAATGCTCAGATATGGGTTTGAACCCATATTACCGGTCTTCAGTCTGAGGAGGCTTTCTGGCAACTTGGGGGTATCTCACACCTTTGCAGGCTCTGCAGAGGTGCCTGCATTTCCTCTGAAGAAGCAAGCTCAGACTCAGGAGCTAGGAACTGTCATGTTGTTGCCCAGCCAGAGCACTGCATTGAGGAGCAACAATGCCTCTTAAGCAGGTTTTGCTGAGAAGGATGCCTATAKCCTTTAGTTCCTGGTTGCTGACTCCTCATTTGATATAATTTCTCAGAAATATGAAGGGAAAYAAAAATGGTTCACTTAACCAAGACTTGAGGAACTCTGCTTAGCTGTCAATCCAGAACTAAAACCCAATCTTTCTGAAATATCTCCTCCTAGCTACTCCGGGTTAAGCCTTTAGGCCCTTGTAGAACCTCTAGCTACCACATGGATTTGGTAAGTAACTTTCTCTATCCAAAAGTTTTCATGGCAAACCATGACACATGCAGATGCCAGCAGCATACTGCACAATGAGAGACATCCTCTCCCACAGAGTTCCTGTCACAACGTTGGAACTGAAGTTAACATTTCAGAGGTACCAGCAAATTATTTTTTTTTTCATTGATGATGCCATTTTATTATGTCTATTTTAAAACCTCTTTCACCCTCAATGCGTCACTTGGTTAATGCTTGTCTTCTGCAGGGATTCAGGAAGCTGCTGCATTTCCTTAGGTTTTCCACACTAAAGGAGCTGATGAAGGACTTTGATGAAGACTTTGCTGCTGTAGGACCCCGCATTTCAGGAGCGTGCAGGAGGCCTTGGAAATCTTAGAAATATTAGAAATATAATAGCCCTAGTTGGTGCTGTAAAATCAAATGCCAGTGATAGATGCTATTTTGAAGGTCATGTTCCAGTGAGCAGGCAGCAGCAGAGAAATAGTACTCGAGGATGGGGATCTTAAGATTGATGATACCATTTACCTTTTCCAAAGGAGCTTGCAAATATGTTAATAACAGCAGGTGCTCCTTCCAGGGAGGATTTGCTGGGCAACATGGCTGTGGATGGTGCTAAGTCTGGGGCAGTCCTCTTCTGCAAACCAGAATAAGTCATGTCTAATTTCCTTCCAGTGTGGCCGGCACTACTAGACTGTGACATTTTCACAGATTCACAGATTCACAGAATATTTAAGGTTGGAAGGGACCTCTACATTTTCATGGGGATCCTGCTATCCTTTCTTTTTCCAATATGCCATTTGGATCTGCACCCAGACAGTTTGGACTTTGGGCAGAAAAAGCAGTTTTGATGGTAGTAGAGGTGAAAGGGCTCATCCTGCAGAACAAAAACCAGCATTAGAATGAAAAGTGCGTTAGAAAACCAGCACTCCTGGTTGTGGCCTGCATCCACCACAGAGTGTCATAAGCAGACAAGGGGGTCCTGAGCCTGAACAAACTCTTTTGCYATTTTGCACACTCTAGAAATGTGTTTATAATGAAATAAGGCCAGAGCCCAGGGACCTCAGGGATCAAGGGATGTTGTATGAGCTCACATGCTTGCTTCATGGGGCAATTTTAATGAGTAATTGATTGCTAATTATATGTGCTGCTTTGTGGTAAAACATCATGGTACTTTGATATGGACCAGGAACTGAAAGTTTCTGTTTTGCTTCTTTTTAAAAATCTTTTGGCCTTCTGATCTATATGGGGTATTTTGTGCCTGATTAATCTTATGAATTGTCTTGGGTGAGTGTTGATTTACTCGCTGAATTCAAGATCAATTTTAATGAAGCTCTTAGTGTGTGCTGGTTTGAGGATGCAGGGTGCCATATTATTGGTTTGTCTAGATTGCTCACTGTTTTGTTAAGACTTCAGTAAGAAAACTTCTGGCATAGTGACAGCTTCCCACTTCTCTACAATTGAGCAGACAACAACAGAGCTTAAACAGACAACAGACTTTATTAAACTCACATGTACATACATAACAAGTAGACACTTCAGAACAAGCTTGACCTACTGGCCAAGAGCAACAAACAAATCCATTCTTTTTTAACTCCCAAACCAGGTGCAATCAGGAAAACAACAACTTCAACTGATGCTGCAGGCTGTAAACTAAAAGAGAAAAACAAAGTACAGACATCTTGAAGAATATTGATATCTGCTCCCTTCTTTGCAACAGCTGTTTTCTTCCACCCTCTCTCCCCTCCCACATCTGGGGCAGGACAATATAGTCACAGAGACTTCCTTTGAAGAATGCTAGAGCACAAAGTGCTGGAAAACGCCTTGTGGAACTCCATGTAACCAGGGCAGAAAGCTGAGCAGCTGCAGGACTTCTGGTCTGGCCATGTGTATCTAGCCATGGCTCCTAGGGTGCTGGAGTCTCTATAGGCATTGTGAATCTGTKGTGGGAATGCTCAAACCAGGAGTGCTTCCAATGGCATTGTAACCTTGGGTATCTGTACTGATGCAGCTGGTTGTTTTTCCTCTTCTGCAGGACCTGGCCGTGTCCTTTGGTTCGGTTGGTTGCATGTCAGGAAGAACATCCTGCCTGGGTAGAACAGAAGTTAGCTAGGACTTTGGAGMTGGTAGCGCAGGGGGCACACCAAGGGGAGTATTTGTTTTCAAGTTCTAAGCAGGAAACCATAAGCAGATTGAGCACGGTGTGGGAGGATGCACAGAGACACAGGAGGAGGGAGTTGTGGAAGTGCTGGTGTAGGACTTTTCAGGCTTTAGCATTCATGGCTGCAGTTAGCCAGGCAGTGAGGTAAATCACAGCTCTTCTCTTGGGACTGGAGAGCACCTGTGAGCTGCTGTCATCTTGGGAAATGGCAGCTGGTCCTTCTGGGGCAGCCAAGTGGGTGGTGCTGGCAAGAACATGAGCATCAGCTATTTCTCAGTGTTTAGAGAAGACACACAGACACACGCTAACTTGTCATGCTCTAATTTGATTTTTTTTTTAATGACAAAAGCCCAACTGTTTAATGTCCTGTGCACAAAAAAAAAAGGAGAAAACAATTATTTTGTTAGTTGAGGGAAAAAGCCATTTGCTTTGCTTCAGTAAGGAAAACATGAGTTGGCAATTACGGGGTCCAAAGGACCACAGAATTTTCTACAGTACCAGCTTCCAGAACACTGATGTTGCTTTTCCAGTATGATTTAATAGCAGGATGAGACAAAAGGATCTGCAGCGGGATTTAAAGGTCCTTGCTCTCCTGAGTAGTCCCTGTCAAGCCAATGGGTAAATGTCTGCAGAAGAGGACCACACTGAAGTTCTGCTGGTAGGTGAACAGTAATCTTGACAAACAAGGCAACCCATTCAATCTGTTTTCAATGATTTAAAACTGAGCTAGAAAATGTGAATCCAGGCAGGAACTCGGCATTTAAATTATCCACTTGAGAAGACTGAGCTTTTATTTTTTAATAGAATTTTAAAAATGATAATCCTGAGGGATGTGAAAGGAGTTAGGGCATGGAGATGACAGGAAAACAGAGTCCTTTCATATGCTGCTTGACATTTCAGTAATTTTTCAAGTAGCATTTTTGACTTTTTAAAAAAATGCAGAACTCTCTCAGACAAATTGGCAGCATGAGCAGACTGAAGTTTGATCTTTTCAACATATGTGCTCTTGGTGTAGAGATATATCCATGTTGTTGACAGTGTGCATGAAGCCACTCACCTGGCTTCAACCTCAGGAGATACTAGTATTACTAGAAATGTTGCAGCTGCTGTATCCATGAAGAAACTAAGGCATTTGTCTAAGTCATAGAATCAGAATTATTAAGGTTGGAAGGGACCTTCGGAGGTCATCTAGTCCAACCCCCTTGCACACACAATGGTCGCCTAGAGCACAGGATTGCGTCCAAGAGGGTTTTAAAGATCTCCAGAGAAGGAGACTCCACAACCTCTCTGGGCAGCCTGTGCCAGGGCTCTGTCACTCTCACTGTCAAGAATTTTTTCCTTAAGTTCCTGTGGAACTTTTGGTGCTTCAGTTGTGGCCGTTTCCTCTAGTACTATCAGTGGCCACCACTAAAAAGAGGCCGCCCCCTCCTCCTCACTGCCTCCCTTGAGGTATTTATAGACACTGATCAGGTCCCCCCTCAGCCTTCTCTTCTCCAGGCTGAACAGGCCCAGCTCCCTCAGCCTTTGCTCACAGGGCAGATGTTCCAGGCCCCTGATCATCCTGGTAGCCCTGCGCTGGACTCTCTCCAGCAGCTCCACATCACTCTTGTACTGGGGAACCCAGAACTGGACACAGTCTCCAGATGTGGCCTCACCAGGGCTGAGTAGAGGGGGACGATCACCTCTCTCGACCTGCTGGAGATGCTCTTTTTAATGCACCCCAGAGTCCTGTTGGCTTTCTTGGCCACCAGGGCACACTGATGCTTCATGGTCAACTTGTCATCCACCATGACACCCAGGTCCCTCTCTGCAGAGCTGCTCTCCAGAAGGTCACTCCCCAGCCTGTACTGGTGCCTGAGGTTATTCCTCCCGAAGTGGGGAGAAATCCCTCCCCAAGGGAACCTTGCACTTGCCCTTGTTGAACTTTATGWGATTTCTAACCGCCCAGTTGTCCAGTCTGTCCAAGTCCTTCTGGATGGCGGCGCAGCCCTCAGGGCTATCAGCTACTCCTCCCAGTTTGGTATCATCAGCCAACTTGCTGAGGGAGCACTGCATCCCTTCATCCAGGTCATTGATGAATAGATTGAACAGGACTGAACTGAGGACTGACCCCTGGGAACACCCCTAACTGCAGCCCTCATGTACTAAATCATGGATTAAATTCATCTTTAATGAAGGGGATATGTACAGAGAGATGCAAAATTAATCTCCAGTATATGTTGGATAAATACATGCTGTAGGCTATCTACATACCATACATAACATTAAAAATATATGTGCTTGAAGAGCACTTCTAGTAATAGCTTAGAGGCTTAACAAAATAAGTAAATTGATGAAAGTTTTCTTAATTGGCAGTGCTAGAAAAAAGTAATTAAAATAATAAATGTATATTAACTTTGGAAAGATGACTTAGAAATCAAGGTATTAACCAAAGTGTCAAGAAGTCTTTCTTCATTTTCTTGCACTGCCATACTCCTCTGTGTGACTACTGATCATAATCAGTTCAGTATTCAGATATCTGACATTAAAATCAATRGCAGAAAATGTTTTTTCATGCTGCTGCCACAGAGTGTGGGCATGAAGAATATTCAGGTGGTTCTGCTAAACAGTGAGCTGAGTTTAGTCTACAGAAGACAATGTTATTGATCTTTAGGCATCTAAATTATGCATTTAGCTTGAGTGACCATAAAGCCACCTCTCTGCAAGCTTCTTCTCCACCACCATCTGACTGTTGTTGCTGTGCACAAAGATGCTGTGCTTCTCTATTATGCTGTTTCTTTAGTGCCTGACTCCCCAGACCAAGTCAAAGTTCCTCAATGGGAGTGTACTCTTTTTTTTTTTTTTTTTTTTTGCCTCTGGATAGCACTGCCCCCTGCCACTATCTGGTAAGTTATTTATTTTCCACATGGAAAAGTTGGCCTGGAAGATTCTTAACCTAAGACTTCCAGATGTTTGGTCATCCCAGCCTTGATGGCCAGATACTACTACTTTATTTACTTTATTTACTTTATTTTGACCATATGGTCAAAGGATAGGTCAACCCAAGATTATTAATCATTATCAGGATTTTGTTTTGCTTTTCTTCCAGAAGAACTTCATAGAAGCTATGCAGTGTATGCCCACCACTTTGGGGTATGCTGGGTGAACCTGCTGCCTATGTCCTACATTTGAGTGCTAACTTCTGCATTCTGTCCCCTCAAGTGTGCATGTTGAGGCAACCCCAGAGGAGCTCTATGTTGGCCAGCCTCTCTGGGACCACTTCCCATGAGCATGCTGAAAGCACAGAGTACAGAAAAACATCTAGGGTGGAGGATGCAGATGTCTTAGACTCATGGGGTACACTAGCAGGTTGAGGTTTAGCTGTATGCTTAAACTGATTTGGCAAGAGGTCTTAGTAGGGGGTCTACTAGATAGCAGTACAAGCTTCCCGTGGCCACTGATCCTTCAGTTAGGGCTGCAAAATGGACTAGCTCCAGATGGAGAGGTGTAAAAGCCTGCTCTAGGTAACTTGCTTTTTGCTCAGTCCCGTTTGTTAGTTACCTGTTTGCTGCAGACATGAATTCTCAGCTCTGCACCTGGGTGAAGCGAAAACAGGAGAAAGTCTGTGTGCATTCTGGTGACTTTTCACAGAATCACAGAATGGTTAAAGCTGGAACCTTTAGAAGGACCTTTAGAGATCATCTAGTCCAACCCTTCTGCTCCAGCAGGGACACCTAGAGCAGGGTGGCATCCAGGTGGGTTTTGGAGACCTCCAGAGAAGGAGAATCCACAACCTCCTTGTGCAGCCTGTGCCAGGGCTCTGTCACCCTCACAGRAAAGAAGTTCCTCCTCACACGGAGATGGAACTGCCTGTGTTTCAGCTTATACCCATTGCCCCTTTTCCTGTCGTTGGCCACCATTGAGAATAGTTTGGCCCCCTACTCCCTACATTCTCCCCTCAGATACTTGTACATGTTGATAAGATCCCATCTCAACCTTCTCTTCTCCAGGCTAAACAGGCCCAGCTCACTTAGTCTTTCTTCATACGATAGATGCTCCACTTTCTTAATCATCTTTGTTGCCCTCCGCAGGACCCTCTCTASAAGCTCCACATCCCTCTTATAYTGAGGAGCCCAGAACTGCACCCAATACTCCAGGTGCGGCCTTACCAGAGTTGAGTAGAGGGGCAGAATCACCTCCCTTGACCTGCTGGCAACACTCCTCCTGATGCAGCCAGGGTCCCATTGGCCTTCTTGGCCACGAGGGCACACTGCTGACTCATGGTTAACTTAGTGTCCACCAGGACTCCCAGGTCCCTCTCYGTGGAGCTGCTGTCCAGCAGGTCGACCCCTAATCTGTCCTGGTGCTTGGGGTTATTCCTCCCCAGGTGCAGGACCYTGCACTTGTCCTWATTGAATCTCATGGGGTTCCTCTCTGCCCAACTCACCAGCCTGTCCAGGTCCCTCTGGATGGCAGTACAGCCCTCTGGAATGTCGGCCACTCCACCCAGCTTGGTGTCGTCCGCAAACTTGCTCAGGATGTACTCTGTGCCCTCGTCCAGGTCATTGATGAACAAGTTGAACAGCACCGGGCCCAGTACTGACCCCTAGGAAACACCAATGGCCACAGACCTCCAACTGGACTCGGCCCCATTTATCACCACCCTCTGAGCTCTGCCATCYAGCCAGTTCCTGATCCACCCAACTGTCCACCTGTCCAGTCCACACTTCCGGAGCTTTCTTCTGAGGTTGTTATGGGAGATGATGTTGAAAGCCTTGTTGAAGTCAAGGTAGACAACATCCATGGCTCTCCCATCATCCAGCCAGCCAGTCATCCCATTATAGAAGGCTATCAGGTTCGTCAAACATGACTTCCCCTTGGTGAATCCATGCTGACTATTCYTGATCACCTCCTTCTCCTTGCCATGCCTAGAGATGCTCTCTAGGATGAGCTGCTCCATCACCTTTCCAGGGATGGAGGTGAGGCTGACCAGCCTGTACTTTTCCTAGCTCCTCCCTCCTGCCCTTTATGAAGACTGCAGTGACATTGGTTTCTTCCAGTCCTCAGGCACCTCCCCTGCTCTCCAGGACCTCTCAAAGATGATGGAGAGCAGCTGAGCAACAACCCCCGCCAGTTCCCTCAGCACTCTTGGGTGCATCCCATCTGGGCCCATAGATTTATGGGTGGCCAGTTTGCCTAAATAATCCCTAGCCCTGTCCTCCCCAACCAGCGGAAAGTCTTCCTCTCTCCCATTTATCTCTCTTTTACCTGGGCTCTGTTGTTTTATGGGGACCAGCCTTAGCAGTGAAGACTGAAGCAAGAAGGCATTTAGTAACTCTGCCTTCTCGGCATCCTCCCTCACCAGAGCATCATCCCCATTCAGCAGCGCACTAACATTTTCCATAGTCTTCCTCTTGCTGCTGACATATTTATAGAAGCCCTTCCTGTTGTCCCTGACATCCCTTGCCTAACGCTAATTCCAGATGGGCCATGGCCTTCCTTGTTGCATCCCCTGCCTTCTCTGACAACGTGCCTGTATTCTTCCCATGTGGCCTGGCCCTTTTTCCCCATAATGTGTACTCTCTTTTTGTCATTAAGTTTATGATTATTATGACTGTTATGACTGGGGATATGAATACACCATCCTTGGTCTTTTCCTTCCCTCCACGCTGTTGTGACCTTTGAGGCCACAGGCTCATATAACCTTCCTGAAGGTCCTGTCATTGAGCAGGGTGGGCTAAGYTGCTTGCGAGTCATATTGCCCAGTTCTAGCAACAAGCCTTAACTCCACGTCTCTTCTTTGTCCTCTTACAGTCCCACAGTTGAKCAGTTTGTGCCATATCTAAATTCAGAGAACATAAATAACTTGTTTTGTTGAAAAGCAGCCCATGATATACTCATTGCCTCTTCCTCTTCCAATTTCCATTTGCAGTGCCCTTCTTGCCTCTCAGTGCTTTCTAACCCATTTTATCACCCTTTAGGACCCTCTGATAACTCCCTTACAAGCACCATTAACTCATTGGAGCAGAGCAGAGGATTCATAGTTCAGGGCTGCAGCACCATGGTGCACTGGGAGAAGATGCCACGAAAAATGTGGCATGTCAGTGGCATGGCRAGCAGCAGGGCACTATCTACCAAAAGCACATAGCCATGATGGCATTCAGCTGTGYTACTAGTGCTTTAACACGAGATTATTACTATAAAATAGTAGCTCACAAGCATCAGTTACAGGAAGATATTGTCTGCACCGCAAGTGTTTGCTGCTTGAAGCAGGAAGGTGGTCTCAGTTACCCCAATGTCAAAGTTTTTAACTACTGCTGCTATGTTCATGTCGGTCAGTGGATGTGGCTGGATAGGAGCTTCTGCAAGAAGTGGCCCTTATGGTGTACAATTTAATAGCTTGGAGAGTTACAGTTGTCTGAGGAAAACACTTTGAATGAAAGCTTTAGTAGGACTAGTTAAAGAGCAGAAAAAAGGCAACCTGAACATCCAGCAATTAACCATGGGTGAGCTATTGAATTTGTTAACTCCTTATCTCAGGGAAAAACTCTCTTTTTTAGTATTTTTTTGGATTCTAATAATCTTCTAAGGGGATGAAATTATTGGGAAAATTCACTGGATTTCATATGAAGTCCTTTGAAAAGACATTTGTTATCTGGATTTAGATAGAGCTTCCTGACCTATTCAGGTTTCTGTTCTTTTTTTTTTTTTTTAAGCACAAAACAGATATCTTCTCATGCATTGACAGCTGAGTAGACACAGTTGCTCTCCTGTTGTGTGACCCTGTCACATCCCAGCCCCTGCTAATGGGAAAGATTCAGTCAAAATCTACCAAATCTACCCTGAATATTCTCCATGAGAACTTTAAATATCCACATGGTTTGTTTAAGTGGGGAGTGAGAACAGAGTTTGATAAAGATGGTTTGGTACCCCCTGTATGYATATGCTCAGGCAAAGGTGACTATGAAATTGTGCTGTGCTGAATTAGCCCCACTATGTGTTAATCTTCATCCACGTTGCTTAACTACCCCTGACTCCCATGGAAAGTCTCTTTGTTGGCATGCCAACCATTGTTTCCTAGCATACTTCCCCTATAAAACCCTGTTAAGTGTATATTGTTGACTCTCCAAGAAGGTGCAAGAGCTGCAGTGAGTGGTTACAGGGAATGTGTATATGCAAGGCAACTCATCACTAGCGAGAGCTTTATGCAAAGAATTCTTAACTTCATCTTCGGTTGCTTCACCTAAAGGAAAGGTCAAAAGAAAGTGCAGAAAAAATGAAAGTCACATAAAAGATGGAATAGCTTTGTATTGTATTGAGGGATCTTCTATGCCTTGCTTGTTATGTAAAACCCATCAGAAGGAGAAGGGAATAAACAAAAGAATTTTYTTCTCAGCATGTACTGGGACCCAGCACTGCAAATAAATGCATTGTTAGTTGAAATCAGTGTTTTGGTTTCTCCCTTCCTTTGTGAGATGCTGTAGAGGAAGCAGATTAAAGATTGCCAGCTTTCTGGCAAAATATAGTGGTGGCATCATAATGACTTCATTATGGTCTGTAAATGAGCTAACAGACTTATAATGTGCTCAGGAAAAAATACACATTATGAACATATACCCAGGTGTATGGTTAACCCCTTGCTTTCAAAAACAGCTGTGTGACAGCTAATTGCAGCTGTATTTGCTCGAGAATTCATCTATAATGCAAACAATGTGGTAGCTGTTTGTTTGTTTGTTTGCTTGTCTGCTGGGGGCTGGGAATGCTGCTCCTAGGTGGAAATGCCTGAGACATGGTGCAGAAATTGTGTAAGGCTCTGGAGCTCAAATCTTCTACTAAATGGGCTTTCAAAAATGGCTTATATGATGTACCCTTATTTTTACTTTTCCTGATTGCTTTATGTGCTGTGTAAAGCTTGTTCCCTGGTGGAAAAAGATTCAATGGGTAGGAGGTAAAATTCTGCCCAAACGCTCCACCTGCCTTACTGATGTTTTCTTACGGATGGCACCAAACCACTTCCCAGTTGGTATCACTGGACCCTGATTCTTACTCTCCTCATCACAAAGCCCTTAACTTACTTGGCCACCTCCTCTCAGACTTCATCCCTTTATGTTTTTAATTTGCTGTTGCATGAGCTTCTACCTTGTTTTTCATTTCCAGATTATGTAGAAATCATCAAGAATCTCTTGATTTTTTTTTTTTAATTTTCTAGATGTAGTAATACAGGTAACTATATGGTTTCAGAATGAGAGCATGAATGCAGAAGATGTTCTGCAGACCTCTGGTAAAGCTAACATTTCCAAAACAAGTGAGATTTTATTGCATCTATAGACCAGCTATGAAACACTTGTTCAGGAATCTCTGAGACTGCTGCCTGGTAAGTGTCCTGCACAAGAGTTGATACTGGTCTCATACCTTTACTCCACAGTGAGGTGTACACCTACAGTGGGAATGTCTGGACTGTACAAGTGTCTGTTAACTCTACTGCCCAGGTCTCATGGCATCTATCAGAGGTTCAAAATTCCAACAAACACAGGAAGTCATGAAAATGTCTTGTGATGTCCTAAATATAGGCAGAATTTCTTGGTGAAAGAAGAGCACATACCCAGGAAAATGTGAGAATATTGAAATAAAGCTGTCTTTAAAGGATAAATAACAATACCTTGTTCCATGAAGRATTGAGCCTAGGTGTTATGTGATCTTTATGACAGCAGGACAGGAAACAGACACTTACACATAGATAGTATGGCCATATTCTATTTCCTTCCTTAGGAAATGAGGCCAGAATCTCCTGGCACAACTCCTGCTCTTTCACCTGCAGTGAACTGAGTCTCTCTGGTGGGGTTATCTGCAAAGTTACTTCATTATTGCCTTTCAGATTTCCCTTCCCTAGGTTTCTGTGACAAGCACGGCTGGAATAACTGCTGATGACTGGCACTGTTGTATTGTTTCCTTTCTTTCGGGCTTCTAGTCTACATCCATCTGTTATCTTTAGTCATAGCAGGTAAACTCTCTGGATCAGAGTTTGGTTGAGGTTCTTGTTGTTCCTAGTACCATAAGACCCTAATCTGAAGTCTGAGTTTCCTCTCTCTGGTACTTATTTATGTTACAGTGGTATAGGGCTGTATCCACAGAGGTAACAGTAGTAATCACAGATAATGTGATAGTAATGAATCTATCCATGTTCCAGAAGAAGAATGGTTCATCATGCTTCTTTGAGGGTCAAGCATTGTGCCTAAAGAAAGGAGATCCATACCATATTGTTATGCATTCATTCCTCTTCCTGCCTTTAGGGCAATGGAARTATCTAGGAAACTAACTGGACAGCAAAACAGTTAGAAGGACCATTGCTTAAACCAGCTTACACATAAAATGTACAAGAGAATGAGAGCCACATATCTGAAATACTATTCTGCAAGGCCAAGATATCCAGCACAGTATCCCTCAACCTTGTACACAGAGGTCACCACCCTTTCTCTAAAAAAATCAACCTTTTGGTGCAATATTGCCAATGGTTTTCATATGCAATCAAGTGAAAATGAAATTATACCACAAATACTCTTTTGTCGATTTGATTTGCTCTCTCACTATTTCACTGGGTCCTATGGTTGCTTCTACATGTGGGGTATGTTAAAGAAAAGTCTATTTATAAGCCAGTTGCACTCATTCTCCAAAGTCTTATCACTGGTCCTCGGTGAGCAGGTTGAGAATGCCTTGAAAGAGTCAAACAGCAGAGCCCAGAAGTCTCACTGGTACGTTTCAAAAGAACTAATTCTCTTAAAAAACAGCAGCGATGCTTGACTCCTTTTATTGGTCAAAGCCATGTTGAACAGCCCTCTGCAATGACGAATTCCAGTGGTCTGTGAGCCTGATCTRTGCAGATTTACTGTGTGCTCTGTTGTCCTTGCCAACATTGATGACCATATGCAGATGTATGTGTGAGAAAAGACAACTGGGACTGATTTATAAACAATATATATGAACAGTTTGTCCATAAAACAAGCTATTGTTTATGTTTATGATGGCATCCCTACTGTGTCTTCTTTTTAGGGTGTCTCTAAGAAGAGGGCAGTTGCCTCCAACAAGTGTGTAAGTTGCTTGGCTGTTTTCTGGAGATTAGAAAACAGAAAGAGAAGCTTTTTGATTGAAGGTAAAATTTAAGGTATTATTGGCTATTATCCATATCTTCTACTCCTCTGAGACTGCAGTGAGGCATGCCCAAGGGTAATAAGGCTGTTGATCTGGCATGAATAATTCTTGAGATGGGGTTCTGTTTAAACATTCACTCCTTTCAAGCTATTTTTCTGGTTTAAAACTACCTTCTAATATATGTAATTTAAGAGATTTTGTAACAAGCAGAGAACCTTCACTACATGTAGGTATCATTTGTGAACAATAATTTCGTCTTAGAAGGGCATGTGGATTTTTTTTTGGAGTCATGAGCAGCTTCTTTTTTAGGAACTATTTATTAACATAGATACTATGCACAAGGAACACAGGGTTGTTTTCTACTTCTAGAGAAGGCAGATATTCAGGCTAAGATTTTTGGATAGATTCTAGTATCTGGGAATTTTAGGTCATCTGGAATTGGTGCCCTGTATACTTTGCCATTCATTAAAATGACTGGGAGCAAGACTGGATTTGAAATGCTTATGGGCAGAACCCCAGTAGTGTGGGCTGATTCTACTGGAATAGTCCCATATACCATATGGAGATCTGGTCATGCAGACTAAAACCGTAGTCATTGATTTATTTTTCCTCTCCATTTACTGCCACATCTTGAAAAATCTGTTGACTAGTTCTTGCTTTGTTCACGAATGCAGCCTGATTGCACTTCAATCTTACTGTTTTATATCTTCCTTTTTTTTTTCTGTCATTTTTTTCCACGGAAAGTAGAGGAAAAATACTGAGCACAATGCCTCAGCTTCCTGTTCTAATATTGTGAATGTTTTATGGAGATTAGCCAGCTTTGTTCCTGGTAGTATGTTTGCATAGGATTTGCATGCAGACTTTCCCTATAGGGACAATGAATGTGTCACCTGGGAGAGCAGCTGGTTTGCATATCAACTCGGCTACTAAGCTGTTCAGTGCCAAAAGGGACGGTCTGGGACACCTATGAAGTGCATTTCATTCATACTAGCATAAAGGTAAGTGGCAGCTGAGTTTGCACGGTCTAAATATCTTTCTATTTGCTACTCTAAAGTAAAACCTATCACCAATATGGAGAACAAAGTCATCAGTGAAAGTTTATTGACAGGGAAACAATTGAAGGAACTGAGCACTTTCTGAAAACAATAAGTGGGCTTTAAGGAAGGTATATTTGAGGGTAAAATTCTTGTTACTATGCACCACCCCTTATGAGGATACAACACCCACAAGAAATATGCAATATTAAGTGGGAACAAGACTGTTCATGTAGGAGAAAACAAAATTATCTTGTAACAAGATAATGCTATAAAGCAATCCTAAGTCTTTTGAAGGTGTTGCAAAAAATTCCACTATTTCTAAGGCCTGTGAGTACAAAGTGAACAGGCTGCTGAAGTATCATAGAAGTGGAATTACTTATTTTCCTTCAATAAAGTGATTGGGAAGTAATGTTCATTTTTGGGAATGCTTTATATTGAAAAGATTTCATTGTTGCTAGGCTATTATACAAAATCATTATCTCTTAAACATGGGAATGATACAGATTCTTAAAAATAGATAAGTGCTTACACTGAAATAAAAAAGGACTGACCCAAATTAAAATTGTGAAGGTCAAGATGACTACAGAAAGGAAAATGAGACAGATTGAAGGAGATCTAGATGTGAGAAAGAGGATGTGTGTAAGAGGGCCTAGTTAGATGAGGAAATGAAGACCTCAAGAAAAGAAAAATAAGAAGATTGATGAGTTGGTGAGGGAGACTCTTCAAAAAGATACTGAAGAGAAAGAGAAACTGAAACATTATTTAGAGAATCTAGGACATTTGTGTTTGTTTTCTGGTGCTTATACAATGTTAAAAGTGGCAAGTCATTGGATGTTTTCTGCATTTGAAATTTGGAGGAGATTCTGCATTTTGTCCCTCAACATTCCTTTCTGCCTCYGCGGAACTGGCATAACTGCTTAATACAGTCACAAAGCATCATTTTTAAGAAAACAAAGATTGAAGGATTTTTGTTATTGTTGGTAGGTTTTTGTTCTGAAAAAGCCTAGCATTGACCTAGGGCTGTTGTTCCCAGTGAAGCCAATGGTAAAGTTCCCACTGACATTTCATTAGAGAACAGTTGTAGTGTCACAGAGGCGTTTTGAAATTACTGCCCTCTGCATGCCAGACAAATCAAGAGCAAATGATACAAAAAGGATCTTGCAGCTGAATTTGTTTCTGTCCCCTTTTTTTGGGCCAGATATGATAGGAAGCACTTGAGACCAGGTGAAGAGCATTGAAGTGGAGCTCTAGGTATACGCAATTTAGAACCTCAGAGGAAATTCTTCCAGCAGAGGTGCAGAACAATCAAATCCTGATTTAAAAGGAACTGCCCATTATCTGGTTGATGATTCACTCATCCTCCAGGTTTATTTGTCCCTATCCTTTAATTGCTGTTAATGTTGTTCATATCAACTTCAAGTAATCTGTTTTTCACCTCCTGTTTTTTTGGTACATTAGATATTAGATATCCATGTCTCATTAATGTCCACTAGGAAACTACTTTTTCTTAGTAATTTTATTTGCATTGTAAGGAACAAGGTCTGTGAGGAGATCTCATATCTTTTTTAATAGTCAGCTGATATTTTCATAAATTGCATTATAGTCTCATTTACAGCAGTGTTTTCCAATATTTCCCAATTTGCTACCCCTATGAAACTTTTAACAGAGATGCAGCATATCATGAGCATACTGACAGTTATTCTCCTCAATCCCTTTTTACAGGTCTTATGGAGGTAGTTCATATGCTGTTGGCCAGACGATGTTCAGCACTAATTTAGAGGGTCTTTTAAAGTTTTTGTCATTAGGCAATTAGGCAATAAGCAAACCTTCTGGAAGAGACAGTCACTTCCATGGACAAGTGGTAAGTTAAAAAGAAAATCTGAGAGATGAAATATAGGCCCTAATGGTGAGGTTACCTGTAGCCCCTTTACCTCCTGGTTGCCTGAACTGCCTTTCTTTTTTTGCCTTAGTTTTCAAATAACAGTGCCACTAGTTTATATTTATCACTCACTCTATCTCTGTCATTACTTCCCACTAAGGAGAAGGGTAAGGCTAATCTGTGGATATTAAAAATAGCTCATATTTTGTCAAAGCTTTTTTTTTGGCATGCAAGGTATACTACTTGCATACTTTGTTTCCAGTTCTTTGGTGGGTAAATCTAGCTTCCACAAGTTTGGGGGAAATACTTGAAAATATCTGAATCTGTATTGACGACTGAATGCATGAAATTTGGCGGAATTTTTCGGACCATCTGGCCATCCACAACACTACATTTGTCATTTAATGACTGGCAAATTGTGTCACAACTAAAAACTGTCCTCAGGCAAGAATGCAGTCTAATATGTCTGAATGTAACTGGATTGACATATAAACATATTCTGAATGGAGTCTAGATTTCCCTGTTTGTCTAAATACTTATCTATCGCATAGGAGTATTGGTAAAGACTCATTGATATAACTGATAGAAAACTCTTTTTGTTGAAGGTCTAATTTGACCCTTATGGGGTGAGAATGAAAGATGTTTGTCTTAGAGCAGCTGCAGTATGGATTTCTGCTTAAACATCAAGATGTGCTGCTCTGTTAGGTTTACATTACTTTTATGCTTTTTTTCCCTCATCCCACATATTTCTGCACAGTTTTCTTAGCCCCATCTCCCTCACCAGTCCACCAGATTTTCTTGTCCGCATACTTGGGTTTGCAACAAACGTGAAGCCATCGTCTTCTTTTGTTTCTCTTCACATTTTCTTAATCAGTACTGCTGTTTTCTTTACTGGCTGTTGTCTGGACCCCCTGTCTCATGTTTACACGTTGTGCTCAACAGCCTCAAGGTGCTGTGCAAGGCTGTGTTTTTCTTTCCAAAATTACAATCAGTTGAGATTAGCAGCTGCCTCCTCCAAAAAAGGCAAGATGCTATCTATTAGCTGAGTGACAGTGCCTTCTTACCATGTGAGGGTGTTGCTCTGGCTAAGCTCTGGGCTTTCCAGGGGCCAGGAGACAGTGAGCCAGGAGACTTTTCTCCTAAGAATCAGTGACTCCCCATTTAGAGCCTCATGCTGAAACCAGGATTTGCCCCTGTGTCAGCTATGGCATTCCTGATGCAGACTTTTCCCTCACATTGCACATCTCTTTATTGGAGGCATGAAGGTCCCCAGGTGTTTTACATGGCATTGATTSGTTGGGATCAACCAAAAACAGGTTTTGTGTTTAAGGTTCAGTGGACTATATTTCAGACCTTTAGAAAAAAAAAKGTCCATCTATTTTTTGGGAGGGGAGAGGTGTTCAGTTTTTGATGTGTGTGGAGTTTGCCAACTGCACATTTCCTCTTGAACTCTTCAGGTTAGTACTTGCATAGGGTGGGAAGCTTGAGATGAGATCTTGTCCATGGTTATTCGTTTTACAGTTCTATTAAAAAAATAGCATAGGGGAATTTTCTAGATTCCATCCAATCCATAATAACTTTTGAAAAGTTAATTTGCTGCAGCTGCTTTATAACTTCTCCTAAGGCCACAACTCAACATGATTACACAACCGCAGTAACTTTTATGGCCGAGTGGAAACACTATCCTGGTTTTGTTGTTCTACAAAAGCCAATATTTGGTTTAAAGATTCCCTTGGATTTTTAATTCACTTTGCTAGGAAATCTCACTTGCCACTAGTATTTTTAGAGCCTTCACCTGCCTTCTTACCTGCTTCTTACCAGGTTTAATTCACCAAGTCTAATGCGTATCGAAGAAAAGTAGCGTCCTCCAGGGTAAATTTCTAAATGTGAAATATGTCATATTGTGCCTCCTATTAGTCTCTACTATGCAGGTGCTAATGGGGGCTCAGCTTAGAGCCCGGTTCCCTCTCCCTAGTATCTCCGTTGTGTGTGAGAACAGAATGTCGAACACAATATCCAGCTGGCTCTCCTCTGGGTATGCTAATAAAAGTTCTGCTTCTCCAATCAGCCAGCTTTGCCCGAGGAGTCTGTCAGCAAAAATAAAAAGGATATTGCTATTTAAATACCATACAGTGTCTGCACATTGAAAATATTTTTACCGTGGTAGCATACATGCCACTACCAATAAGGGCRTATTGTTGTTACAAGTTGGCTGTTAAAATCCACCCAGGACTAAAAATTGCCATAGAGAGTCTCGGCATAGAAGGTATTTGTTTATTTTGAAAGGTTATTTAAAAAAGGGGAATGAAAAATAATTAGTGGTTTTGGACCTTGAACTTTTCTTTTTCAAAAGGTCTCAGATTATAATTTCTTGTGATTGGATGCTAACAGGAGGTTTGTATCCTTGAGAGAAGAGAGAATGAAAAACTGTCAGGCAAATTCTGGGGATCACTTTTAGGAAAAAAACTCTAGTTGATTTTCAGATGAGAACAACAGTTAGACCTTTCTGCCCAAGAAGTGTTGAGTATTTCACTATTTAAAATACAAAAGGGATATTCAATAACTATCCAAATCAAGTATAATTACAGAGACATAATAAACAGCAGTACAAATGATTGTTTTTGCATTTCTCTATTTGGATAAGGGATTGGAACACTTCCAGCCAAAATAAGCTAAACTCCTGATGTGCCTGAGGAGACAGAAGTGTGCTCCTGGGTGCTCTTCATTCGTAGGTAGAAATTATTGGCTCAGAGAGATGAATCGCCCCATATGGTCAGCCCTGTAAACTAAAGACAGGCACCTAGATTCCTATGCAGATAAAGCAGAGAGATCCTGACAGCCAGAGAATAAAACGCTCCCCTGCAATTTGGTGGGACATCTGGCTGCCTGTGTAATGATGGTCATATAGTTGTGGGATCTGAGACACATGAGCCAAAGATTTTTAAAAATGGATGCCTAAAATGAGGGGCCCAAATCCATACTTAGACAAATAAACAAACACCTGATTTTCAAGCTGCTGAGCACCCAGTGGCTTGGCCCCAGGTCTGAATATTTTGGCTTACGTGACTTGCCCAAAGCCACACAGGAAATCTGCTGCAGTTCCAGGAATAGAGCAAAGATCCTGCACTTTAACCACAAGTTGGCTATGTTTTATTTGTCAGCACTCATTCTCACAAGGAAACTAAACTAGAGATCTCACTGCACCTAATGTCAGCTGTGTTACMTGCTGGTAATGAAGCTGGAAGCTACATGTGAGACCCCCTGAACAGCAGCTGGGTGCTTTGAAAAGTCTCTCTCCTGCAGAATTAAATGTGAGGGCTAGAAGACAGCACATCCACTTGTCCTTCGTCTACATCTCAGCCATCTGCATGGGTTGAAACTGTGCAGATGGGACAAGCCAGGGTGGAAGTGGAGGGGAAAGGTTGGGAAAATCCTTTAGTTTCTATAACAAGTTACTTCTGCAGTATCCAGCAGAACAGAAGCTCCTTTCCCCAAAGCWGATCCTTTTTTTCCACTACCAGCTGCAAGCACACTTCTTCCCAGCCTTGTCAAGATGGGCAGTCAAAGGCTGCCTGTGCCAGTCTTTATCTTTCAGACCTCACTCCTGGCCCCTATCTGCTGTATAACTCAGGGCCAGCATCAGCTTCTGTGCTGCAACATGCCAGGCTCTCAACCTCCTCTCAAGCCCAGAATTGTCCCCCATCCCCATTTGTGTGCACCTGCCAATGGAGAGGTAGCTACAACAGCTTTTCCAGTGCAGAAGAGGTTGAAGTTCAGTGGCCATGACCTGAGCCCAGGTTGTTCTTTCAGTGGACTGCCCACGTGAATGACAAAACACACTATGGCTCTATGAGGAGCCTCCAAGCCCCTTGGAGCCTCCTCCAAGAGGTCCATGAGGCGGCCCAAGCTTGATTTCTCCAAGAAGGACACAGATGAATAAGTCACATAGTATGGATGAGGAGTGCGCTTTAAGTCTGCTTTTAACTTCACCTTACTTTTCAACRCAGGGATGATCTTAGACTGCTTTTGGACATTTTCCACATAAATGTTACTGCTCACATTCTATCAGGCTGACAAAACCAGGTGATATCAAGCATATTCAGTCCAGTTGAATCCTAGGTCCAGGCCTAACTGATGTAGCAATTCATTGGTGCTATATTGCCTTATGCAGTCAGGGAACTAGACTATTTATTTTGTTTTTGTTTTTATAAAACAACCAATTGCTGCCTTTCCAAATGCATTTAACTGCACTTCCCATAAAGACCAGAATGGATTTCAAAATTTGTTATTTCATGCTGAAGTTTATGCATATTAGCTTGAGTTATTTTATAGGGAGCTGTACTGCAGGTGAGAAGCTGCTGCAGGAAAAAGGCATTGAGCCATAGCTTTATAAAGAAAATGTTGAGGCTCCCTTCAGGGTATATGCATTTGCTATTCTATAATGCTAGGCAGTGGTTTCCAAATTATGTCTTATGTAACTCCTGAGTCAAATATTCAACAAGCTCTGTGTTGAAAACAAATAACCATAGCTAAAAATTATCTGAACATTATATACTTGCTCCTAATCCAGTAAGGACAATTACAAACTACAAAGTAGAAAATGCTTAAAACCATATTTCTTCTATAATGTCAAACCACACATTCCTCTCATATACACACCAAATGTGAAGCAAAATGTTTCCTAACTTATCCAAGTATAAAGATCATCTAAGTGATTTTCTTAATTKTTCTGATTATTTGATGCTATCTGAACAGATTTTTCTGTCTCACAAAAAGGAATATATTCAACTCAGGGCTTTTCCATCCAGATTTTCATCCATAAATTTCTGTGTTCATCAGAAATTTCTGTGTTCCCAAACATAAATTTTTTCAGTCTAGATAGCAATACTAAGGACTGGGGCAGAACTCTAGGTGATAAGTGGGCTATACTGAAAATCCTATCTTGGTTTCAACAATAGGACTGTTATCTTGATTCTTGCACTTAGGAAAAATGTGGATTTCCACATACTAACCATCTTTCATGAATTACTGCAGATCTGACAAATTCGAGTTATTGCGCTCCTCCTGGGAGATTTTTAAAGCCAGTTGTAACAACAGATTATATGAAACAGCTGGTCAGACAGAATGAGGAACCAGTTCATTGGCATTTGATGAATTAATAAAAACAGGCACAATACAAATTTCAGCAATAGCTAGCAATTCTCCAGGAGAATAGGAACCAAAAAGAAAAGAGCAGCAATCAAATTACTGCAGCTGTTTTGGCCAACAGGTAGGGGGTAACTATTTATTCATGTCTAAGGCTTGGAAAATGATTAAGCGATCCCCTGGAAAAAAAAATGCATTCCTTGGAACTTTTACAGATGATAAAACAAATACAGTGCTTATATTGAGTAAGTTTCTGACTTCTTCTGATTTTTTTTAAGGAAAAATCCAGTGAAAGAGAAAAAGACTGTGCTTGAGATTGTCTCCTAATGAAGCAACACAGAAGAGCTAGGCTAGGAATGAGGATGACAGTGCTTTTTGCAGCTGCCTTTACAGCTCCAGTGACAAGAGGAGGCCTGTGAGAATCAGTATATATGGCTATCTGAAGAAATGAAGGTATTTCACCACTGCTATAGCATTTAACTTCATGGTACTAGGTTTTCCTTTAGAAGATCGTAGAGAAGTTTCCATACTGGACACAGGGGACGAACATGAGGAGCTATCCAAAGGTGAAATGTCAGGAGATTGAGCTGTACAACAAATGGACAAAATCAATAGTAATGAGTTGCCGGGACTAGATGGCATTGACCCAACAGTGCTAAAGGAACTTGAGTGGAAACTCAAGTGAAACCGTGCCTACAATGTGGACTTTGTCACTGACATCAGCCACAGCACCTGGTGGAATAACGAGGCATGAGGCAAGTGCATAATGATGATTTCTGAAAAGCTTTTGATGAGGCCGTTGACTAATAGCCGTTAAAGAAGCCAATATGCCATTGGCTAAAATGGAAACAGGGAAAAATTATTTTAAGAAGAAAATGTCAGATTTTGCCATAGAGAGAGTTCGTGAGTAGAAGYCCACCAGGCTTCCAGCTGAAAATTGTGCTGTTAGTCATATTTACCAGTCCACTATAGTGAAATTCTGCATCTTTTTTTGCACAAACAATCTGAAAATTGTCTATTGCTTTACACAATAATTTGTGATACTCACATCTAAAATAAACTGCAAAGAGTCACAGAAGGACTTGACAATATTGCATAAATAAATGACAAGGCACATGAAGTACAATATTGACACATTCAAGAAAATACATATGGGAAAAAAAAAGACAAAAAACACCCTACCTATAAGCATCATGGGGATCTAACTAAGGTACTCTAGTACAGAAATTTGGTCTAGGAGTCACCTTGAAAAACCAGTTCTATGTTCTGTGATGGTCAAAACAAGAGGCACAAATTATTAGAAATGAATTTAAACAATACGCATTATGCTGTACACACATCTATACAAATCTCTTATGTGCAGTTGTGGCTAACAAAGCTAGAAAAAAGATAGAAGAGAAGGCAATAAAACTGAAGAAAAATACAGAATGGTGTCTGTAAGACAGACTAAATAGACTGGAAAAGAAATAGATAGTAATACAGATCTATAAAACCACAAAGAGTAAGGAACAAGGAAGGATTACTCATTTTTCTTGTAATAAAAGAAGTAAGGCAAGCTAATAAAAACACGAGGCAGAGGTTTTAAAACAGATCAACAGAAGCACTTTTTAATGCAATATGTAATTAAGTTGTGAAACTCTTCATCACAAAATATTGTACTATAGAGGCCAAAGGTTTAAATCAGTTAAAAAGTAGATTAAACAATCTCATGAAGGATAGGTTCATTTGCAGCTATTAAACACTGCCTACAACTTCTAGCCCAAACAGTAAATCACTGATTGCCAGAAATGCAGAAGGTATGTTGTGGGAAAAGCCATGTTTGATGCCCTGTTTCATTTACTCTTTCTGCAGATACCTCTGTGAAACAGCACGTTGCTCAGACCCAGCAAGACTTTCTATTCTGTGTGAATTTGGTTTGGAAGAGAGAAGTGGTCAGTGTAAGATTGTCTTAGGAGGTGGTATCTTCGTTTTSCAGGGTTTTCCATCCATTTCCATCCATTCTGCCTTCACTATATGTTAGAGTAGCCTGAAGGTATACACCACTGAAGCAGAAAATGAGTGAATGTTTCAGCAACTGTAGGTAATCCAAATTTCTACATTCCTGGAGTGTGTCCTGCTCCATGTTATGGGGAGACTTTCTGGTAGAGGAATTATGAATAGTGGGTCCTTCAGAAGAAGACTACCCACAGACAAATGTTTTTAGTTGCCTGTCTTTTGGGAAGAGATTCACCTTTTTTCTCAAGGCTGTGGATATCCAGTGGGGAGACAGACACTGTGAATCCTCCCCCTGGGGCAAATCATGACATAGCAACTGAATAATGAGCAAGCTGTGCATTTGAAAAGCAGATATTTGAAATGAATGCCCAATTCAATCTCTGAGGTAAACCTGCTATTCCTGAGACTCCACAKTCATTTGAGTAGTTGCGTACATCTCTGAGGTTTTGGGAGGCTCTCTTTTTGGTCAACTTAGCACAAGTAAACCTATATCCACAATCTATGTCCCTGCCTATGTTACAGGAAAGAACAGTTGCTCTGTCATMTTTGACTTGCATGAAATCAGCACGGAGTGAGTTGGAGCAATAATAACTATTCTTAACCAGTTAAATCTTGGTTAGACCTGATGAAAATTGACTAAAAATGTATCCACWTTACAAGAAAGACACCTAGAGGGCTTACAAATGGAAAGGGAACTGTAACTGAATTCTCTGTTAGGGCAAACATAGCTGGACATTGCTACTTTGGCAGTAGCCATCACAGTGGGGAGATGGATGTTAAGACCTCCCTGGAAGCCTAAGTGCAGTGTGTATCGTTACTACATTGAGAAGTCTCTGACAATACTTGCTCATGCAGTCATTTTTCCGTGCTTCTAAGAAATGTCTATGTCCACAAGGTGCTCAGGATGAGCCTTAGGTAACACAGAMTATTAGTTGCTGAATGCTAAAGATTCCTTAAAAAGTCACAACACAGAGGTCCAAAGATGACTAAGTCATTAATATTATTCTTTTTCTAGGTGTTGTTTTCTGCACCACTGGGGAGACCTTATCCTAACTCTGACTTCATTCTCACTCTCTGGCAGAGTTTTGTTATATGCTGGAACCCTACTACTGTGATGGTTCCCAGGGCTTAAGCGCATAAAGACAGTGGACAAAAACACTGGAATTTCTATTAACTAGTCCAACTTAAAGGTAGGAAGTGTTTGACTGATCCTGTGGGAGAATTTCTTCAGAGCAGACATTGTTTTGCAATGGTGATCTGAGCTTCACCACAGCTGCTCTGTACATCTAGTTCTGATCTAACATGATCTGGAGTGTTGTATTGCCCATGACTTTCTGACTTTCTGGAGTCTCATGACATACAAAAAAATTTACAGACTCAGCTCAGTCTTCTGAGCTGAGGGTACATTATCATTATTACCTAGACAGAAATAATAATAAGTGAAACAAAACAGAGAGCTGTACAAGACTTGAAACAATTAAGCTTTTAACTCTTGGCCCTTTTCAACTCCGTCCTTCAACTCTTCTAGAAAGGAGTAATATTCCAGAATGATCTAGAACAGTTTTGATCTCATAACTCAGTGGAATATATAGCTCCATCTTCCACCAGCAAAAACTCTGAATAATTTAGACGCTCTACACCCACATAAAAAAAAAAAATAAAGCCAAATTTTCATTCGATCTTGTGTATACTTTGTTTTTCTTTTGAGGGGAATGGGAAATGTGATTTATATTTTTAGTTAATGTTTTATGATTTATTATGTTAATGTTTAGTGATTAGTTAATGTTTGATGATTTAWTTTTTTTTATGGAGACCTTCCTTTCAAAAATCTTACCTTACAAAACACGATTGATCTACTGTGCCTTTTTGGTGGAACTTCTTTGTGACACTGATCATTTCCCAGCATAGGTTTAGGATAGGAAACATTAGCTGTTTCTGGACTCTGAACTCTGCTAGCAATAAACACTGCACTAAGAGATCCACAATTCTTTTTGCAACAGGCAAAAGCCCAGTAAATTTTCAGCTGTTCAAAATGTGTAAGAATGTGCAAGTAAATGCTGCATAAAGGTTTTGGATGAAAACCTAAGTATTCAGTTATCAGGCAGAATGTCAATCAAGGATTTTCCACTGGGGACTATGCTAAGCTGTTTGGCTGGTTTACTGAATAGTAGTCAAATATTTCAGGCCTTGAGCCTATTCTAAAGTTATTTTAACAGATTAAATAGGAATCAGGGAAGCTATTAATTTTTCAGTCATATGATCTTATGTTTACTCTTGTAATCAAATCACATTTCCACCCCCTCAGTTTTACTAAGGAAATGTGAATCTCATACTCTGCCTACAGTTAAAAAAATTACTGTGAGTTTACTTTTTATGGGATTGCTTAATCAGAATRCAGAGTTCTACTAATCATATTTAAATATAGTCACTGTAAGCCAAATATTGACCTTAGGTTAAAAGATTTTATGGCTTACTTAATAGAGACCCATTTATAGAGCACCACAAARAATTCTAAATCATGTAGATACAGGGAAAAAATGAGATGATTAGAAATGCAGCAATGAAATGCCACAACCATTGTCATGCTTTGGAAATAATATTATTTTAAACTGTATTATCTGTAGAGTCACTGTGAGCTTAATRAAAGAACTGGGAAACAAGTAGAAAGGAATGGGTGAATCCAGAATGGAAGAGGGAACAAATTGCAAATACCAAACTTTGGTTGGATGGTAGAGGTACAAAATTGCAAATCATAATATCATAGARTCATTATGGAAAAGACATTCAAGATCGAGTCAAATGGTAAGCCCCTCAACACCATACCTGTTAAATCATGTCCCTGTGTGCCTCATCTACATGTTTCTTGAACRCTGCCAGAGATGGTGACTGCACTACTTCCCTGGGCAGCCTGTTCCAGTGCTTGACTACTCTTTCTGTGTAGAAATCTTTCCTAATGTCTGTCCTGAACCTCCGCTGGAACAACTTGAGGCCATTTCCTCTGGTCCTATTGGTAGTTATTCTGGAGAAGAGATCGACCCCTACCTCACTACAACCTCCTTTTAGGCAGATATATATAAAGTACAATCCATATGTACCTCAGACAGAAAAGGGGGCAGCTGAAAACCTAGCTGATGGGACCTATAGGAAAGTACTGAAAGTACAAAGTATTCAAAGACAGTTAGTTTGAGCTAGGCAGAGTCAGTCCTCTCACAGAGTAAAAGGAATTATTTTCACTGATTTGCCTTATGATTCCTGCATAAGAATTTCTCCAGACTTCAGTGACAGACAACTGGTAGTATAAGTCACTGCATCAGAAGCAGGGCCTWTATTTTTGTTTCCTGTCTACCAGAAGGATGCCCATTACGTAATCTTAAGGCTCACACACTTTTAAGTGCAGTTTTTACAATAAATGTAGATATTTAATATCTGTTTGCAACAATGAATTCCTTCCCTGTCTCTGTTCTGTCTTCATTTTGCTCAGATTTTAATGTTTTCTGTGTCTTGTTTAACTAACATTTCTGAGAATTGGATGCAGAGGTGGGTTGGCATTTTCCTGGGCTTAGAAATGTCTGAGCTAACCAGTGAGTGAATGTGGGCCAGATAGCCTCAGAAGAACTTCAGTGTTGATGGGCCAAAGTCGATTTGCTGCAAACCAGCAGTCCCCTGCAGCTGGGCTCACAGGAAACTAGCATTTAAATTCTCATCTGGGTTCAGTCAAATCATTATAAGCCATGTTAGCTCTTCGCTGTTTTATCTTTCAGAGCAGTAGCCAACAACTTTTCTAGGTTCAAACTGGCTCCTCAGGGAAGCTGCAGCAGAAAAGCTAAATGCAAACCTCTGTCACCCTGTCTATCTGTCTCTCTCATTCTAAACCCAAGATATTCATATCTTGTGCCTCACCAAGGCAGAGCACTGTGAATCCCACAGACTTGCATCTGAGGCAGAAGGCAGAATTTGGCCTTGACCAACACATTGTGAAGCTGAATCAGATCTTTTCTTCTTTCTAGTCCATCACAAGTTTGTCCACAGGGACAACTTCCACCATTCTGCTCTTTGTCTGCCATCAAGACTTTCTTGAGGCCTTGRGACTCTATCCACTTGTGGAAACAGGGCGCCAAGTGCCTTGGGGGGCTCTGGGAATGTAAATATGTAGTTGGAAGGTAGTCAGCACAGAGGATCATGGGTCCAAGGGACGGAAAAGTCGAGATCATGTATGTGATCTTTATTTCTCTTATTTACGGCCAATCTACCCAGCGACCTGCTAGAGCCATACTCAGCTGTGAGAGATGATTGCCTTGGCTTTTGCAGGAGAAAGCAAACACATCTTAAATCCAAGCGAAGACCAGGGGAGAAAATGTCAGCCACTCCCAGCCATCATCTCCCCCTGCGGTGCTCTGGGAAGCAGGAGAAAAGGTCTTTCCGCACTAAAATGGCATGCATCCAGGATGAAGGGAGCAGCAGTAACCCTGAAAGAAAAGACAGTGACTGAAGATGGGCAAAGATCAACTAAGCTAGACTACGATAATTGAAGGCAATTAGTACAGGAGTGTGTGGTAGGCAAGGAAATGTCAGGGTTGAGGTGCTGAAAGGAGACAGAGAGGGTAAATACACCCATTGGGCAGGGGGGAAAAGTCTCAAAAGGGGAGCAGATTGGAGACAATTCTCAAAGGAGAAGGAGTGGAAATGGGCAACTCAAAAGGAAGATCACTAAGAAAGCTTTTMTTTTTTTGCTGTATGTCCCATCCCTCTGCTGCAACTTGTCTCAGACCTGCAGTTCTCTCTTCTGAAAACCCTGCTAAATATTAGGAGCACATTGCCACTGTCCTCATAAAGTTTATGTTCCCAGGAATATGAGATTTTTGTGACTCTGGAAGACTCAGGTAGGGATAGTCCTTTCACGTCTTTCTGTGGCTTTCTGTTTCATAACTTGTTCTTCTGATTTATATGCTCCCGTGATTCCTGTCTCATTTTTATGCTTTAGCACTAAGCACATTCTCATTTTCCGTCTTGGGCTCAGAATCTGCTGTCTCCTCTGAGGTCAAAGCCCAGGTTCCTACAATGACTGTGGTCATTCTAAAGGGGTATATTGACTCTGGCATTGCTGAAATAGTCAAGAAATCATTTTGAAAACCCATACAGTTTCATTCAGATGACAGCAGACTTTAGCCTACTGTCACACCTTCCTTTTCTGTCAAAGTTTTTTCTACATTCAGGCAAGGAACAAAAGTTAGTAACATGCTGGTAGGTTATAGTAAAAATCAGGACATTGTCTGTTAGATATAGTCAGTGTCCTCACTGCCACCAGAAAGCACCACTGAGATCCATCTGATTGCATGCAGATATCGACAATGCAGGCATTTATAGCAGGACTAGTCACCCTGTGTATCCTTCACAGTCAATAAAGACAAATAAGCACTTGCAGAGCACATTTCATCTTATCCTTAATCAATCAGTCTACTTCAGACCAGATGAGTCACTCTAAAAACACTTGTTCTTCTGTGGCCTAGGGAGAGCTGGTTAATGCAGGTCCATGTTGTACTTAGCTAAAGCTAACAGGATTCATCTTCCCATGTCACTGTCTCAAGTATGAGTCCARCATGGTCAGGTCCAAATATGTCTTTGACTACTGATCATAAGGCAGTTCATGCTGTGAACTTTAAAATATTGTAAAGGAGGCAAGGACAACCAGCAGATGAGCTAGGAGTGCTCAGTTTAAGTGAATAAGGAAAGAGTTATTCAGATCAACTGAGCACCAAAAAGGGATTTGCATTTTCAATGAGTTTATCGATCTYTTTAGCCCCTTCTTGTCCCTTCCTTCCCCTTCATTTATACAGAAGGGCAAAACTAGCAAAATGCTGTAGTATGGTTAAAAAAAAAAAAAGACATCAAGGAGACGGTTGACAAGGGGAGTATTTGTTAGAAAGGTGGAATGGGTGTACTTATTTCTTATCCAACACCTTTTCCAAGAGGTACCATCCCTGTGGGTCTCATCAAGGACCATGATTCAGAGGGATAGTAGTCTTTCTTTTAGACTTTTCAGTTTACCCTCATATAGTAGGGTAATTTTATCTTAACATTGGCAGCAATCTACAGAATTCCCTATGGAATATCTTGAAGCTACACAAACACAAATCCTAGAGAAACAATATTTAGTTTTCGAAGACAATTGAAATATTTTTAAGACCAACCACTGTTTTGGCCCAAAGTACACACTTTCTGCATGGCAATCTCCAATTTGTACCAGATGCAACAGCAAAGATATTTACTACACATACCCCAAACTGCACAAATTCCTTTGTCTTTGAGTTCACTTAACCTCAACTTCCATTCCACATAACTTACTTCACCTCAASTATGTTTCTTGGAATAACATTGAATTTTGGTCAGTTCATTATTGGCTTTGTTTGTCTTTGGTGCACTGTGCATTACAGTGTTGGCATGAAACATGAAATACTGCAGAGAAGGAATCCAATATGGTAATGCAATTATTTGCCTTTTATTGCAGGAATAGTTTCCATTATGGCTCCCTATTTTTCACACTCTCTTAACTTTCCAAAACATTCACCTTTGGAGATGGAGTTTTCCGTGCTTGGTGCTTGCCTGGAGGTTATTTTGCCTATGTGAGTGGAAGCTTTAGTAAAAGCCTTCTAGTCACTTTCACATTATAGGGGAGTGGAAAAAAAATCCTTTTTTTTTTTTTTATGGCTTGGCAAGAAGAATGTCTAACCACACTTCTAAGAAGGACAACAGTAAATCTGCTGAGGATTGAAATTTGACAAGCACAATCAGCTGGAAGCTCTAATGTCCTGTATCACAGATCCTACTTTTTGAGCTTATCTCTATGGATCCCAGTGTTTTTAGGGGGCTATTTGTGTTTTACAGCCTACAAAATCAGAGCATAAATGAACCAAACTGTTAACAACTAACTTCTGTTCCTTCTTTCCCAGCAAAAACAAAATTAGAAGCTATATTAACAATTCTGTCCTCAAAAGTCCAGAAATGCTAAAGGTAAATTTCCAATAGAGTTAACTCAGTCTCTTGGAATGTGTTTAATAAGTTTGTGTGTAAAGGACTCACTCACTCAGTTAAACAGAGGATGAAGAGAACTGACTGGTATTAAAATAGATATTATCTTTTTTCGTGTCATTTCTTTTTGTTTTCCTGCTGAACACATCTACCTGATCTGTGTGGAGGTCTTGGGACTGACCTATAATAGCTTATGAATCCTACACGAAGTCTAGGAAGTTAGGCAATTTTTGTGTGACTATATGTGGTTATTGAATTATTGTTTGCTTGAATAAGTTCCCTTAGTTTAATAGTAAAGATGTTAAGAAGAAAAGGAGGGAAGAGACACAATAGTTCCAGAAGAGCAAATTCTTAGTTGGCATATCAGGATTTCTTAAATAATGATGGAGCTACAAGCTATAAAGAAGCTACTTGCAGGCAGTATGCAAGTCAAAAAATGTGGAGATTCATCACCAAAAAATGTGGAGATTCATCACCAGTTACAAACTCCCCCAATGCTGAAAGGTCAGTGACATGTTGTGGTCACTGAAAAGTGCTTGGGAGCCCTGAATAAGCCTGGCTTGCTGAGGATCCAGAGGGGTTACAAGTTTTGGTTGAGATAAGGTTGCTGGTTTCTTCACGATTTTGGGGAGACAGACACAGATGGAGATGTCTGAAGACTTAAAATTCTATCTTGTGTTCCTGCTGCTCATAAGACACTTTCAAGTTGTCTGCATTAATGAACAAGCTTGAGTAATTTGTCATAAATGAGTAGCTTCCAGCTCACTTGAGTGAGAAATTGGACTAGATGACCTCACAAGGTCCCTTTTAACCTCAATTATCCTATCATCCCCTGACCACTTGGCAAAGCATCCACTCTGATTTTACCATGCAGCTCAATAAGGAGAGTGTTGCTTCCACATCCATGCGGTACAGCAGCTCACTGCTTCATGGCCAATGCCACTGTGGAGGTCAGCATGATCACGCCCTGGCTGGATTATTCTGTTGTTTCTGTGCAGGACATGTCAAAGCATCTTCCCCATCTTGAGCTCACGAGTAGGATGCATATTGCCCTATCCTGTGTCCTAAATGTGGCAGTCACAAAAGACCATTTACCATGGCCTCTCTGATCGCTGCAGGTGGTCCTCGTGCACCCAAGCCAGCACCATCTGTGTATGTTGTGCATTCCACTTCTTGGAAGTCCTCCATCTGCYTCCTGTGGAAAATGTTTACTCTCTCCACTATTGACACAAGATATCAGTCCCCATAATGTGATAATCTCCACTTTCATCTTTATCAGTGCTGTTTGATCCTCTGCAGCCTCTACCCAGATGACCAGGAGGACTTCAGTCACATGCAGAGTTTCTGCCCTCTCTGACAAATGTGTCTTCCCATGCCTGAAGGCTGTTTGGGAGACCACCTGAACGCCAATACAACAAGTGCTGCTGGGACTAACAGGTCTGACAGGTTGACTGCCACCTATAACAGGGCAGCGGTGGCTGCTTTCAGCCTTCATAAGTCCAGTCAGGCTGTGCTTTTCTGGTGAGCTCTCACCCAACCAGGCAGGCAGGCATGAACCTTGCAGCCTTGGCCTGCTGGTCCTGCCTGGCTTGGCCCCACATATGGCCCTGCAGAAGTGGAGGGAGGGAGGGGAGAGAGCCATAGCCTTGGCCAAGGCCCAGTGCTCACYAGTTTTCACAGAATCACAGAATCACAGAATATTTAAGGTTGGAAGGGACCTCTAGAGATCATCTAGTCCAACCTTCCTGCTCAAGCAGGCACACCTACAGCATGTGGCACAGGGTGGCATCCAGGCGGGTTTTGAAGACCTCCAGAGTAGGAGACTCCACAACCTCCCTGGGCAGCCTGTTCCACTGCTCTGTCACCCTAACAGTAAACAAGATCCTCCTCACCTGGAGACGGAACTTCTTGTGCTTCAGCTTGTGGCCATTACCCCTCGTCCTATCGCTGGCCACCAGTGAAAACAGCTTGTCCCCTTCCTCCCTGCATTCTCCCTTCCTGAACTTATACATATTAATCATATCCCCTCTGAGCCGTCTCTTCTCCAGAGAAAACAGGCCCAGCTCACTCAGCCTCTCTTCATACGAGAGATGTTCCATTCCCTTAATCATCCTGGTTGCCCTTCTCTGGACCCTCTCGAGAAGCTCCACGTCCCTCTTATACTGGGGAGCCCAGAACTGCASACAGTACTCCAGGTGCAGCCTCACTCACATGCGAATTCTGAAGACCTGCCTGTATGATGCCGCCCATACACTTCCTGAGCCTTCATCTTCTCTGCTCTTGGCTGCTCTGGATTTGGTGCCATGTCTATCTCTGCTCATCTGTCTTCTCCCTGGCACTTCTCCTAGGCCCAAGTCATGGGGCACCTTCTCCCAAACCTACCTGGGAAGAGCAGGGGTCGTCCTGCTCATTTGGAGATAGAGATGGGACATGGCGATGGCATTTTGCCCCCAGGATGGGCATGAAGGGACAAAGGTAAGAGCCTTCCCACAGGTCAACAAGTCCAGAGAAAGACACTTATTGTAAAAGTACTTTTTGGTTGTCAAGTGTGAAGCCTATTGCTGTGGTCAAGGGCCAGCCAACTGCATTGGCCTCACACGGAGAAGCTTCTGGCAAGAAGTCATTCCTGAAATGTGCACTGAAAGTCAGTGCACATTATACAATACTGCAGAGACTGTCAGCTCTGTGGAGAGAACCAAATATCAGAGAAAATGGTCAACCCTCTTCCCCTCTTCACCCTTAAATGGGTGACTAGCTCATATCAGTGAGAAAATTTAGCTCCAAGTATTTTAATCCAGGCTTTTCTTGCTTGATTCAGGGAGGAGGAAAGTGAAGATAGATATAGCAGGGAGAGGCTTGCCATAAAGATTTCTCCCTCTCTCCCCTTATGTCTTGCTTAACTAGAAGAGAAGGGTCCAAAGCGGTTCTGATTAGGCACCAGGAAAAAAAAAATCCCTCAAATATCATTGGGGCTGTTTGCAATCCCTGAGTCCATTCATTCTCATTGTACCTAGGAAAGATGGGTCATGATACTGAGTGGAAGACAGAGAGCATAACCACAAGCCACATGCTGGACTGGCCTTTTTAAAACAAAAGTTAGCCCTAACAACCCTCTGCTGTCTATTCAAGGCAGTGAATCCAAGTAAGGACAGATTGTCTTTTTTTATTGTTAAACTGTGTATGACATAGGAGCTTGTAAAAGAAGATGCACAGGGCATCTCTCCTTACCAATTGATAAATGAAGAAGATGAGGATAAAAACAAGCAGAAGTAGTGCCCCATGGCCTTCAGTCACTCTGCTCCCATTTCAAGGAGCTTCTTGAGCCTGATGGTCTGATTGTCTCCAGGTTAAGGGCCAAAGCCTTGATGTTGAGAACATGAAGTAGAGCCTCTTCCTATCTCAACTGCTGGCTTCCTAGAGCTATAGCTGTGGGCCATCAGGCAAAATGGTGATGGACCAAGCCGATCAAAGCAGAAATAGGCTGATCTGTGTAGGAACAAGATGACTCAAAAGAAGTAATCTCATTAGAGCTGGTARCTGGGGACTGCTACCCATCTTGCACCATGAAGGACTTGCAGTGCAGCTATTCATTCTGTGGCAAACATTATTTATGATACCAGTCCTACAGCTCCTTGTGGTCACTGCACAGCCTCTCTTGTTGTCCACAATTTGTAGGTTGTGCCAATGCTGGTGAATTGTACTGTGCATCCTATCCACATTGGGTAGGGATGCATAGGATATACCTGATTCATATGAAGGGAGCTATGATTTTCCTGAGTAACAGTCTTTTCCACTAGGAGGACCCATTTGGGGCAGCAAGTCATGATTTGCTATGTGTCTAAGTCAAAGGCCTGTGTGGTAAAGGGAGGAACAAACATTTGTGTCTGGGTCTGACGCCAGGAGCTTGTCCTCCAGCTTTGCACTTGTGCAGCTAGTGCTGCAGGGCTGCCCTCAAGGCTCATTGTCTTGGGCTCTTCCATGTTGTCTTGTCAATGTTATGTGGCTCAAAACAGACTTCCCTGGTTCCCTTCTTTTGCTGTGTAGGTCATGTTTTGGGGAGTCATTCTAGGGAGTAGGGGAGTTGATGACCCTAACCAAAGGGTGTCTATTGCTGCTAGGCTTATGGCAAGACTGTGGCAAGATGAGGCCATTGTCACATGGATGTGCTGGATGTGCCACAGCACATGCGTACCTCGTGTACCATCCTCACTGAAAGCTGTGACTTGTCCTTTAGATCTGCTTGGTGGGTATTGAGTTATTTTTCTCTCATCCAAGAGCTTTCCTTGACTGAGGGGCTTCAGGCTTTCTTGTTGCCTGAAAGACCAAGTCAATGGACAAGTCAATGGAAAGAAAGTCAATGGACAACCTGTAAGGCTACATTCTTGAGGCTGAAGTATATTTCCCCCTTTCAAGTGTTTACTCCTGCTTTTGGTGTTGAAGTCCTCCTTCAACTTCTTCATCTTTGCCCATCATAGATCTCCAAACTGCATTTACGCCAGTGACCAATATCATTAGAGCTGGGATTTCTGCATAGTGCAGGGTTTTCTGCATACCTACAGTTGTTGCAGGTCCCAACTATAAAATCATGGCCCTGCATATATTTCTTAATCCCACCTCACCACCCGTTCTGCCCCATTTAGTGAGGACTGTGTAGGCCTTATCTAGCATCAGAGCTCCTGCCTTTCGATGTGAAGTGGTTGGCATGCCTGGCTGGAGACATGTACATCAGGGGTCTGTGTGCTCTGCTGACAGTGCCAAGTATTTGAAGGGACATGCTGCATTTGAAGGGACAAGGAAGGGGGACTAGGTGTCACTGGTGCTCAGAGAATCTGGCCTTAATGGAGGTCCAGGGACAAGTGAACAGGGCGGAATAGGTACAGATCAGAGCCAAGGTAAGGGTTGACTCACTCAAATCCTTCAGCCAAGGAGACTTTATGTTTAAGCATAGAGAGAAAACAAGACCTCACATTGTAACCTTATCACAGGCTTGAAACTGTGGTCCTGTAGGATGAGACTGGACAGACAGGAGCCTAATCTGTCTCAGTCTGCTGTTTGCATGTTGGGTGGTCTTGGCAATCTGCTTGCTTTTCCATTTGTGAAATGGGGCTAAGTGGTGCTTACCTTTGCTTTCAGGACCTTTCAGGTCTCAATATAAAACAAGTTATGTAAATGAGGAAGGTCTTGCCTCAGTGTTATTTTTTAGCAGTGAACACCAGACCTTGAATTTTGACCTTTCTATGCAATGTTGTTGTTTTTTTCTTTTTCTTTCTTTTTTTTTTTTTTTTTTTTTTTTTTTCATGACTATCCGTACTTGCCTTACTAAGCCTGAACTAAGTGGACTGACAGCAATTGAAGGTCAGAATTATTTTCCTGCCAGCTCCAACCATATAACCAGGGGTTATAGCAGTGCTGGAGGGGGGTATATTTATGGGCATGCAGATGAACTACCATTTGGAAGCATTTCTTTTGGTATGTGGAGGGATGGAAGCACAGCTCTGTGGGGACACAGTGTGGTCACTCCTCAAAATGGCACTTAATGTGCAGGAAATGAACTTTCGGCTTTCTTTCTAAGTATATTTACGCATAGTGCAAGACTGAAGATGAATTTGCAAGTCATAATAGTCAARTAAATAGAAAAGCCAACTTTTAAGGTTATCTAGCTGTTGGCTTCTATCATTCAGCAGGCCAAACTTTGACATGAATCARCTTGCAAAGATGAAAAATATTGACTCTGGCATTCTGATTATCCCAGAAAGAACTCGGATATACAATGATATGTATAAGGATCAGATACTACTGAAGATGATGAAGATGGCTCCAAGTTCCTCAGTTTCTCCAGTTTAAMATTTAATAGTTGGTGTCAATCTATTATTAATGATGTTTGACACAGCATTTGATCTTTGATTCCACAAATTTCAGGACTATTCAGATAAGTCTTTGGTCCTTACTCTTCTCATTATGGGAATTTCAGACACCCRTGATGTAATATTAATGATGAATTAAAAATACTCCTCACCTATGAATTAGTAATAGGCATTCTTGTTTAAAAGAGCAAGGCAACTCTAGGACACCAGCAGTTATATGGAGGACTCTCAAGTAAAATGGGATCATGCAGGTAAAGAAAATGTTGCGTGCACCATATAGGATTATTAAGATACAATTTTTTAATGCATTTTCCATGAAGGGCTGCATTCATATATCAGTCTGTACACACACAAAAAAAAAAGAGGGCTCAGGGGGTCAGCGGATACTGTAAGGACTCAATGACTGSAGAAACCACTTGTTCAGATCCTCAATGCTATTTTGATTCGTAGCTCCCATTGATTTCAATAATATTACACATGACAATATCCTTGAAGYTTTCATCACTTTTCCAGAAATGAATTTAGCAGTACTACCATGAATATTTTCCTCTGAGGTGCTCATGTAGTCCTACTATCAGAAGGTCCACAAAATAGTAAAAGAGAGCACGGAGGGCATTCCTGCAAATGTGGATCCTTCTTGGACCACATACCTAAAAGCAGCTACATCCCATTACTAGGCTCTGTCTCTGGCTGGAATGTGTCCGTGTCCTTCAGAAACAATGTTCCTACTCTTCCTCTTACTTGCACGGGCTGYGAGATGCTGTGGGGCAAACAGCTCACGCTGTTCCTACCTGCTGAGATAAGACTGCTTCAAAGTTCCAACTTGCTAAAGAAAATCTAACACCCCATGCGATGTGTCTGGAAGCTTCCAGAKAGTTTAATTATATGAGCAAAACTGTATCTATATTTTCAACAAATATCTTCTCAAACACAGAGCTTAAAATGCATCAGATTGTCAAAAGAATGAAGTAGAAAGATCAGTTACTGTGAGAGCAGGCTGGTCTAATACTTAAGACACTTTTGAGACTTCCAGACAAAAGTGTATTAGTGCAAGGAAAACAATCAAAATACCTKTAACTTACCTGAGAGCATCACTTCTTCTTGTGTTGCTGTTTTTTCACTGCCTACTTCTTTGTTTCTTAGTTTGCAGGTGTGTATAGAGTGTCATTTTTTTATAGGAAAAAGCAGTTCTGGGTCAACATACACTGCTGACCCTGACTTCTGCTACTGGACTGTTGTCCAAAGGACATCAGTTGGTCCTTCATATAGGAGATGGTATTTAGAATAATGATGCCACCCAGGGATGGTAAGACCTGCATCATCTCTGGTATTCCACATGCTCTGAGAGGAAAAACCAGGGACATCCGTTTCTTCTAATTTATGGAAAAATGTCTTTGAATGAGATTAAATCATATTTCACTTCATTGGCAGGCACTCCAAAGACAGATCTTTTTATATCTAATCAGGCCCTTTGTCATTTATCATGAAGTTTAACCAGAGTTCCAGGTCAAGCAAACTGCTTTGCGATGTGTGTCAAAAGCAGGCTGATATGCAGCCTTTGAAGCAAAAAATGTGAATGATCTTCTCYCTGCAGGTTAGGTCCTCATGATAAGCTGGTACATGGCTGGCACATTGTTTGCTTCACCTTATTTTTGAGCACTTTCCTGGTGTACTAGCTTTAGTTCTTCCCAACAAAAAGGGAAACATTCACATTGAAAAAGGAATATGAATAAAAAAAAGCAGAAAACAAACATTTTTTTTTTTCAGAACAATTTTAAGAAAAGGTCTATCTTTGCTGAGAAGTTAAAGACTTTCCTTCAGAGAAGATTTGGCTCTCAGGGAAACATAAGCAGTAGAACCTGTGTTTTTCTTTTATTTACACAAAGATTATTATTCTATACATGGGCTGGCAAAATCTAACCTCAGAGACAGAAACCCTTCTATTCCAAGCTTCTTATTCTCAAGCAGCTCATGTACATTATTGCAGTTGTTTTTTGAATGTTGGGAGTCCTCCACAAGGATCAGTTTGCTATAATGAGCACCTCCATTTCTCACTGCAAGTTAGGATCAGAGGTGAGCTCTTAGTGCTACTGAGAGCTCAGGTCAAACTCGAATGTATAGGCACAGAGGGGAACTGCATATTTGAAGTTATTCTGATATTAAGACGTATGAACTGTTTCCAGCACTTAATCCAGATCTGAATTCACATTTTGAACCCTGCCTGAGTTAAGGGAGTTGGGATCAGAAAGGTCAATTCTGTATTCATGTCAAGCAAGACTCCTGAATTATGTCAGTGGAATAAAATTTTAATGATGTAACATAGAAAAATTACTGAAAATAGAGCCTTGCAAGCTTATTAACCATTTCCTGGATTGCAAGTAAGTAACATAGAAACACTTCTGACTGTTTCTTCATATCATAATATGTGGAAATTGTTAATCATTTGGTAATTCCATTGAGTGAAATATACTCACCCTTTCCATCCTACATGTTAACATTTTCTTGAGAGCTTGCAGGGTACATTACCTTTACTCAGTGTTTCTGGATAGAAAGAAATGTTCACTTGCAGAAACTTGCTGCATGGACAAAAAGGAAGCATACAGCCAGTGATAAGAAGTCCAGTGATAAGAAGTATCTCCTGGTGGCACTGAGGAAACACTTCTGGTGTTCTGGAGGCAATGAAAGTTCCTGTACTGACTTCAGTGAGTGTGGGAAGAAAGACCAAATSTTTTCTAAATGTGAGAAATCCTTTACTTTCCTTCAAAGCAAATACCTGCTTGTAGAACTTCTTTACTAAGGGCTGCAATAACACAGTGCCATGAGGTATTTGATGTGAAAATGGGTAAATATCACATTTGGGTTTTGGATTAAGATCTCAAGGCTGCCTCTTAAGGACTAGTTTGACAGTCTCTGAGATGGTTGGTTAAGCCGGTTTCACTGCAAACTTCCTAAGTGAAGGAATAAAATCAGTGTCCACCAGCAGATGGTGCCTCTGCCTGACATTTTTTTTCTTTTTTCATGACCATTGAAAGATACAGCATCTCACTTGCTACTCTAGAAGATATTTTGCACAGCAGACGTTCACTTCTCTCATACAAATGCTGTATTTGTGATAGACCCCATGCATGCCTTCCTGCCAGCTCTTCTCTTACCTCTACTGCTGCTCTTCTTTGAAAGACAGTTGAGCAAATGGGCAATTTCCTTTTCAAAATATGTTCACAAAAAGTTTTTGTTTTGTAGATGTAATGCTGGGCTACAAAACTTCAATGCTAAGAAAGGGAGAGATCGGGGATGGTTTAACTTGGAATATCTTTCAGGTTAACTTCAGGGAGACATGTATTATCATAACTAAGCAAGTCACTCATCCTTTAGTCTGCTAAATCCCAGCCTCCCAGGACAATAAACCAAAATTTGCCAGTTCTAAAGGTGTCTGTACCTGAAGAGGAGGAGGAGGCAAGCAGACAAGTAAACATCCATACAACTCCAGAATATATCCACTAATATTTGTGGGCCTTAATACTAATTTTCAGCTGAAATCTAATCCCAAGTCATGGATATGTTACAACTAAGTTACATTCGGAAGCTTGCACTGCTTTTTCTGCTATTACAATAGCACAAAAAAAAATAATGAAGATGCTGGACACCACTGAGTTAATATAATGTATAGTCATCATATACACAAACCTATCAATATGATCTTCTCTAAAATACACATAGCTATATGTTTAATATATCTAGTCCTTTAGTTCATCCATCACTGTGTTAACATGACATTTTTGTGTAACTAGGTGCAAGTTCAAGTTTGGCTGTGACTTTGCTGCTTCTGAATTGGTTGCTCTTAAACCTGGGCTTGTAGCTGGCTTTGGGACGGGGAAGGAGTGATGGTCATGATTCATCTCCACATTGCAAGTACAGGACAAATGGCCTTCCCTGAAGACAAAAAAAAACAGGAGTTGAGTGCATGACATATGCAGTATTGATTCAAAATGTTGAACAGGAATATGGAGATACCCCTTGTCCTAAAGATCATATAGTAGTGAGACTCAAACTTAATCTTGTTGGCCTGCAAACTGACTGTTCTATTTTTTGTGCCTGCCAATGTGCTTTGGGCAGCTTCATCCCCATCTGGCAGATATCAGGACAAGGACCATGGTTACCTACCAAGAAGATGAAACTTCTGAATGTTCTGGGTCGAGGGAAAGGCAGGGTGACTATCAGCATGACATGCAAATTTTGTGAACATATTCTTACACTAATCATGACAATCATATACACACAAGAAGCTATGCATACTCTAATAACATTAGTCTGCTAATATTCTTGGACAATATGAAAAATCTGATTAATTTTCAGATTGACTTAATTTTTCTTAAAATGGTAGTTTTTCCTCTTTTTCCTACCTCAGAAATGCCCAGTGAAGCACAGCAGTGGAAATGCTAAACTCAGCCTTCTTGAAGAAGGCACTTGGATGAACTGTGTGATATGCAGGCCTGGAACTAAAAGAAAACACTTTTATGACTTTGATGGGACATACCATGCCATGATGTTTACAGCAGTCTTTTCCTGGCTGCAGTATTTGTATTATTGAAATTTAACGAGTCAACAATTTGTGGCTCTTAACTGTAGCTTTTATTGTAGTCTTTCATGTAGATGCCAGAATACAGTTTCTAGAACTTCGGATATTTGCAGATCCAGGAAGGTAATTAATCAGATGGAATCCAATTAAAAGATTACTTTCCTATTCACCAGATAGAGTGTTATATGGACGTAAAAACTATCCTTTAAAATCCCTCAGGCAGCTTACCCAGAATAACCTTCCTTTGGATCTACTCCAGTTCCCAGGGGAGGCTCTGATTCAGGAAATCACCTTTATTCGGAAGAGCACTTAAGCAACTGCACTTAAGTTAGGTATGCACGTAAGAGCTACTTTGAATAAGGCTGTACCTAATTGTGCCCCACATGTCTTCCTAAATTGAAATGGTCAATGGAAATGTTCCAGATCATTTCAGAATGCTGGGATATGGCTACTGCTGTTTCTACAGGGACATTCTTAATTACACAGATTCTCATGGAGTTATATAACATATGGTATCTTTAAAAATACACTTGTCTATCTTCTTAAAATATTGTCGTGGGATTAGATTCAGCAAGGTCAGCCATGGGATTGCTCCTGGCCACAGACGGCACGACTAGGAAGAAGTGTTTGTACAACTTGGCCTGTGTTCCAGGGCACGTGTTCATGTGCTGGGTATTGTACCTGACTACTAGCAGGAGCAGCTTTGATCAGAGGAGCTGCAGAGCAAATACAGACCATGTTTTCTCGGCAAAGGAGCAGTCAGTAAACTACTGAAGGGCCTACTTTTAAGTAAAGGACTCTTTCGACAACAGCTTCCATGGCAACAAGATTAGGCCCAACGCAGTAAGTGCATGTAACTCATAGTTGAATGTGAATACTAAATTAAAAGCAAATAAGTGAAACAAGTGACTAGAACAGATGAAAAGAGTGAACAAAAGAAGCCAGCTGAAATCACAGCTGAAACAGGCATCAAAGTCTGAAAGGTGCAGGAGGATCATTTGTGCACTTTAGTGCTCATCATACAAACCTTGCAGGCCAGCTCTTGCCTCCTTAGTGTGGAACAAACTGAGGCACCAAAATCACAAGCTAAACTCTGCTTAAACTCTAAATTCTAGCACCATGTCCAGGGACAGCTACCTGGGAGGTCTCTCTGGTGCTCTGTCCTTTTGCAGTGGTCACTCAAGTAGAAATACTTGTTGCCTGCTTAAGTGCATGCCCAAAGGACGAGAAGGGTAGTCAGGAATCAGGCAGTGGGAGTTTGGACAGTGGGATACATGGGGTGACTGCAGGCTTATCTTTATCTGTAAGGCAGTCACGGTGGATCTAGATTTCCCAAGGAGCAAAAGGAGCTTTTGCTTTGATGCTCAGGAATTGTCTTGGGGGCTGCGGCACATCCGTGTGAAGACATCTACCTCATCTACCTCATCTACTGCTGCAAGGAACTCACCCTGACTTACAGAATATTTTGGGAGAGTCTGTGTCCAGATGTCACTCTCTAGAACAAGAATACTTCAGATTCCTGCAGGTCTGTGACTACTCAGTTTCGTGTGGGGAAACCAGCTGTGGGGGTGGCAGCATTAAAGGTTTGAGGTCCTGTTATGAAAGTTGTTTACGTGGACCTGTGTCTTATGTGCTTGGAGTGGCAGGTAACTTTCAGAAACCAGATGCACTGGGGAAGGATACTGAGGTGGCAGACAAACGCTCTTACTGTGCCCCCAGAGCAGGGAGTGGCTATTTAACTATAAAGACATCCTTCCATACAGGGTGGATCCAGCTCTTCAATCTAGTATGAGAAGCATTGACATGGCAAGCCAGGCACTGGCATGCTTGTGGTCAGAAGAGCAATGGGGACTGTATTGCTCCCCAGGAACACTGAGCAGAAATTTGCTGCAGCTGGCAGGCACTTTGGGAAGATAGCCCCACTCAATGCAACCCCACACATGGAGCCAGACAAGTAAATTCGAGCACCCTTCCTTTGTCTGCAGCGTGATGGTGAAACCAAGTATCAAGAAAAGGGCAGGCAAAACAACACTGCCTCTGGCAACCTTGGGTGTCTGTGCTCTGAGGGCATGCACATGTGCGTGGCTTTCATTTACTACTCCAGAAACAAGGAGTTTTGCATGAAGTGGGAGCTTAACATTGACAGGGTAAAAGTCAGTTTGCACAACTGATTTGCAAATATAAGCAAATGGACCGAGGGTCAAGGAAGGCTGTGGAAGAAAGAGATGTGCCTATGTTCATGCAACATATACCAGACTAAATGAGCAATTCAAATGAGCAAATGAGCTGACTTGTTTTCTTGCTTTGTTAGTGGACTTGAAATGAACTGTTGGCAGTGGTTTTCAGGATGTGTTTTGTGTCAATGACCCTATGAATTGCTAYGTGTGAAAGACAGATTTTTCTGCCAAGTTAAGTTCAATGTAACTCTCTGGCAGTGATGTTGGGCTCGTTAAATACCATTACATGGGACTGTGTAGGGTGCTCACTCTGTTTCTTTATTTCATCAAAATCTCCCAACCTGACCTTTGCTTCTCCTTTCATTAGCGTGGTGTAAGCAGTGACAATTGGTTGTACAAACACAGACCTTTATTAAACTCCCAACTATGAGCAATGGGCAAATTTTCTGGGCTATATCAAGGTCAACAGATCAGGGAAAGATAAATGTGTTTTTTTTAAAAAAAGGCAATTATGGAGTACAAATAACGCCTCCTCTTCTCCCCCGCCCCCAAATACTATAGCTCTAGAGATAACTTGCCATTTCCATGAAAAGCTGAATTAATCAGCAGGATGCACCCAGCTGTAGTGATCATCTTACCTGATTATGATCCCCTGCTGTGGATGCTCTCCTCCTCTTCCCGCATGCATGCATGCATAACTTGAATCAACCTCCGTAACAAAGCCGCTCGAGTGCCACAAGACAAGATGCAGAGCCCTCCATCATGTCTTTCCTAGTGTGAGAGGCAGAACCACATTGTGTTGCATGGCTGAGAGGGAAAGATRCTTGCTCGCTAGCACAGCACTTTTGAGCACAGAGGGAGACAGGCAGGCCCTTTGCTAAACACGTTAAGTCCCAGCCTCTGCCAGTACCCCATCTTCAGAAGGTGCCCTGTAGAAAGGCCTGCTCTTTTGAAATCACTTCAGGGACTAAGAAATGGGTACCTAGCTACCTGGCTGGCTTTCGAAGGGAGCCAGTTAGGAGCAGAAGCATTAGCATTCACCTATGAGGCAGGTCTGGATCATTGCCTAAATGTAGCTGGTAAGCTGTGTATGATGGAGACTCCTGCACATGGCTGCAAGCTGTTTTAAGGCACTGCTTGTCCTTAAACAGTACAACAATTGTCTGTGTACCTATTCCCATTGGATGTGTAACAGGTTTGCACCCCTGGCTCTTGGTTATGCAGGGAAACAACTATGCAGGATCTGAAAGGCTCTAGATGTCTTGTAGTTTTTCAGGGTTCAGGTGAGGCTCAAATTTAAACCTTGCTCTTATTCCCCTCTCTTCTGAACTGAATTACCTCAAAAGTCATCTTGAAACATGTTCTTGCTAAGGAGTTGCAGTAACCCTACAGGAGAAATGGTTCATCTCTCTGTTCATGTGAATCAGACTGTTTATTTTGCTGAAGAATTGTGAAAAGAGATGATTCACTCGTATGTACCAGTTTTCAACAAGTCCATAGATCTGCAGACATGTGAGCTAACAACATCAAGCTCCACAAAAATGGTTATTGTCAGTAACTATTGCTCCAATTCAGACTCTCCTTTGCCTGTCCAAATTCCTCCCTGATTTCTGCAGATCTTGAGCCAGGAGAGCAGAACCATCTCACTGACTATCATCTGGATCATGCCAAAGTGACAGTCTGTAGGACAGCTGGTACCAGAAGCTGGCTTAGGTACTTGTGCACATCAATCCTGACCTATTTTCAGATATGACTTTTCCATTAATATTGTTAAACTTGCTGAATCCTGCTTTGGTGYGTTGGTAGGCCATAACAACATAAAAGGTGGCTATCCTGCATCAGACCACATATCCATTTAGTTGTCTGTGGCAAGAGGGAGAACCTGGAGCACATGTACACTGAAGGTGCCAGCTTGTGGTCCCTCTTATGCCACTCGAGAGCTTCAGAGCCTCCTACCTCTGGTTATGGAGCAGTGGAGCTCCAGCTGCTCCACTGCCTTCTGCTTAACTTGCCCCATTGGAAGCTCTGCCTCATCACTGCATGTTATTGACTGGGRCAGGAGGCTTGATGGGAGTATCCTGGTGACCCTTACAGCCTTCTCTTCATGTGTTGTCCCCTAAAATCAGCTTGCTTTCTATAGGCTTTAGTCCTTTTCCCACTGTCCTCATTCCTACCTCTCCTCATACTTACCAGACAAGGCTGGGAGAAATGAAGAAATCAGTCATGGGAGTCAGCAGACCTAGAAGCCCAAGAAAGATTAAAGAGGGCCAAGGAGATAATGATGCTTCCCTATAATAACCCCCCAGCCCTACACATACTGCTGAGGCAAAGTGAGGCTTTTTCCCTCAAAAACTCACAATACATTTTTCTTCTATAAATTGATTAAATCACTTTTGAATGTTTGCTAGCTATTAGTGTCTGAGGAGGAATAGCAAGGTGCAATTTAGTGGCTTACCTACGTTGTGTTGGACAATACTTCCCTCAGAGCTATCTTCCCCCATCCTATGGAGGCAAAAGCTGTCCTGGTGGTCACTGTTTGGAAAGTTATTTATTCTCCCTCTTGTCTTTAGAAGTGTGAGCTCAAAGAGGTTGAGGAGTGCATCTCCTGAAGTTACTCCGAGATTAAGCACTGACCAAGGTAAAATGTTGGTGCTTTCTTTTTCATTTGAACACTGGATGCAGACAACATCCTTATGTATTGTCTAAAGCTTTTGCTGCTGCAGTACAAAACCATGGCAACAAAACTGAATGACTGCAGTCTCCTCCTAGCCAGGATTTCTCCATCGCTGCAGCTTGGGCTGAATGGAGCAATGCATAACATGTTTGTATCTCACTTGTTGTGCCATCCTGACCCCAGGCACAGACAGCACTTGAGACTTGACTTCTTCTGCCATTTTGCKTCTTTGAAGTTCTCAGAGTTGGAGAAACTGCCTGGAATTTGAATCCCTCACTGTCAAATGCATTTTATCTCACAAAGATGAGGCGTTTTCCTCAAAGCCTCACTTATGTCTCTGCTGCCTCACAAAATGGGTTTAAAATTCACTTTTCATGTRAATCTGTTGATTCATTCAAATCTCACTTCTGTGGGAAATAATGCTTTGTCAAATATATTTTTCACATTCCAGGTGGCCCTCTCCATTGTCCATACCATTTTAATTGTTTCTACAAAAGCTATTAAATATGTGGAGAGGGAGATATTTAATTACTCTAATGGTTCACCATTAGAGAGCATAAGCACTCTAATTAGAGAGTATAAACACTCATGTCGGACATGAGAGGCCAAACAGAAAGCAACAGCCAACATTCCTCTCTTGGTAATGAACTCTTGAGAGTAACAGGGCTCCAAAATGCATGGGTCAGGTTCAGCTCCTTTATTACTCCATGACCTTCTGCATGTACATGAACAAACTGTCCAGAATTTGGCTCACAGAATCATAGAATAGGCAGGGTTGGAAGGGATTGGAAATCATCTGGATCTGGAGGTCCAGYCTCCTTGCTCTAAGCAGGCTCAGCTAGGGCAGGTTGCCCAGGACCATGTTCAGGTAGCTTTTGAGTATCTCCAAGAAAGGAGACTTCACAATCTCGCTGACCAACCTGTTCCTATGTTTGACCACCCTCACAGCAGCTCAGATGGAACTTTCTGTGTTTCAGCTGGTGCCCATTACCTCTCATGCTGTCCCTGGGCACTACTGAGAAGAGTCTGTCATTTTCTTTGCACCTTCCCTTCAGATATTGATATACATTGACTAAATCCTCACCAAGCCTTCTCTTCTCCAGGTTGAACAATTCCAGATCTCTCAGCCTCTACTCATATGAGAGATGCTCCAAGCCTTTCATTGCTTTAGTAGCCCTTTGCCACACTTTGTTGTTCAGGGCCACACAGGCTTCAAAAAAAAAAAAAAAAAATCAGGATGCTCAGGGCATACCTGGTCTTATTTTCAAAGTTTCCAAGGATGGAGCCTCCCTTGTGAGCCTTCTTCACAATGAGCCTGCCCCTCTGAGCACCTCAATGTGAGGACTTTTTTCCTTCAATCTTATTCCTTACTACTGATTGTTATCTTTTGCCTCTTGCCCTTGCACTTTTTAACTTCCAAGATGAATCTGGCTGCATGTTCTCTACATGTGGTTTAGGAAGGTCTCCTCTTAGCCTTCTCTTCCCCAGGCCAAAGAAACCCTTCTCTCAGCCTCTACTTGCACATTATGTGCTGCAGTTCCTTAACATCTTGCCAGACCTCTGCTGAACTTGCTCCAGTATGTCAATATATTTCTTGGACTGGGGAGCTCAAAGCTGGACAGAGTACTACAGATGTGGTCTCACAGTTGCCAAATAAAGCAGAGTAATTTCCCTCAACCTGCTGGCTACAGTTTTATTAACACACACTGGTATGAAGTAGGACTTTGGTGTCAGGGCACACTGATGACTCATGCTCAGCTTTTTGCTCACAAGGACCCCCATGTCTTTTCCAGTAGAGTATCCTTGTGTCCAGTTAACACTAAGCCTGCATGGCAAAAAGGGTTTATTTGATCCAAATGAAAGACCTTGCATTTGTCCCCATTAAGCTTCCTGAGGTTTCTGTCAGTTTGTATCACCAGTCTGCCAAGATCATTCTGAAGAGCAGCCAACCTTCAAACATAACTGTTGTTCCCCCAAGGTCCACCCCAGTTGTTCAGGGTTCATACTGTCATATAGGAAGTTGAAAAAATAAGTTCCATAATAAACAACTGCACTCAAAATTAATTCAATTACAAAGTAAAGAGCTAAATGTCTGAGAGGTGGAAGTAAAAGTTGCAGGACAGATGGTAGCTTATGCATGCTATCCTGCTGCAGATGCTAGACATGTGAATGAGAAGCAGAGAGTCCTAGAAGCACAGTTTCAAAACAGGAAAAAGGCCTATGAAGTAAAAARCCATTATCATAGGTTACCAATACTGTTACGAAAAAAACCAGAAGGCTGGAAAGTGTCCCAAGATATAGTAAAAATCTCTGATTGTAACAAAAATCAATAAAAAGAAACAGCTCAGAACTAAGTAATAGGTAGATGTAACCTTGAGTAATCTTGGGAGAAAAGGTTTCAACAGTCACAACTAAAGACAAACTATAAAAGCCTTGTGGCCCTGATAGGTCTTTTTGTTTTGGTTTGCAGGTGAAAGACAACAATGCAGAAAGAAGCAACCAGAACCAGACCTACTCTTAAAACTGTTTTCACTAATATTCTTTTAAGTGTTGTGTACATACCAAAAGGAATCTAGGAGAGGGATCAAGAAGTTAAAAAGTTTGAAGCAGAGGGGAAATTAATCAAGTGCTGTACAGTACTTGAGCAGTTAAATTTGAGAATATTGTGGTAAGCCTGTTTATATATGTTTAAGAGGTTTTGATAGTTGACAAGTATAATCTTATGATTTAAACAGCACAGAAGTAATACTGAAGAAAATGGCATAGGTAAGTATTAAGGAATACTCATTTTTGTTTGACAAGCAAGCCTAAAAGCTATATTCTTGTGTTGCTAAAAATCAATATGAAAATCCATTCAACTGTAATATTGTTTATACTAATCGAGTTAAATATTGTCTAACTGTTGCTGGTTACATGTGATGTCAGTGTCAGTGATATACTGTCAGTGATAACATTGTGCTGTGGGATGGACATCCTGCTCCAGGACACTCAAGAGGCAACACTCTCTTGTCACAGCACAGCCTCGTCATGAAAGATATTGTCAGAGCACAGTCTCATCAATGAATTACCAGTCATTATGATGAAGCTGGCAGATAGCTTTAAAAGTGTAATTCTCACTGATAAACCCTGATAACCAGAAATGCTATGGGTTGTTATTTACTCAGTCTCACATTGGTGTGTGATTGGTCCAGCTAGTCTTGGAGTCCACCTATCTGGACGTCTCTCTCCAACGTGGCTACAAGGATATTATGGGAGACCATGCTGAATGCCTTTCTCAAGTCAAGACAACCAACCTCCACCCTCTGCCATCATCCACTGAACCAGTCCTCCCATCATTTTGCCATAGAAAGCCATCAGCTTGGTTAGGCATCATTTGCACTTAGCAAATCTATGTTTATAGTTCCAAATCACCTTTGGTTCTTCACATGCCTGATAATGGCTGTCCGAAGAACTTCCTGAAGGACAGTGTGGCTCTCCAAACTGAAGGTCCCTGTATGGTTGTTGGTCTTTTCAAGGTTGAGCGGGACATTTGCTTCTTTTTTTTTCAGTTATCAGGGACTTTCCCTGACTGCCATGACCTTGCCATTCTTGGTGTGAGGACAGGATGCTCAACTGCCTCTCTCTTTCACAGACAGGAACCTTAAGTTTTTGCTACTTCAAATGGAGACTAATATGAATGACACCTCCTTCCTTGATCAAGACATTTAGCTACTCATCCCTGTTTTTAACCACTTCCATGTTGCCTGCTCTTGATCATCTTAATTCTCTGGAGAACAAATGTGGCCTTCACAGGATGTGTAACAGAAGAGGATTATTCAAAGTCTCTTCATGTTTAGTTGAGAACAGAGTGAACAGTTAAACTTGATGTGTGGTTGACAACATATTCGTCTCTGAGATATATAAGTGCATTTGTATGGACATGTATGAGTATATGCCCGCAGATGCTGGCCAGATGTAGAACTGGCCAGGGAGAGATGGCAGAACATGCTKGTTGAAGAAGTGATAGGTCCTTTCACCTGGTTATAGGTGGAGAGCTCAGGGCAGCAGTTCCTAAGCTGTTCTGTCTACAGCCCAGCCTTCAGGGCTTTGGTTCCTCTGTTGCTTCTATGGCCMGGTTCATGGCTCCACATATGGCAGGTCTTCTAAAACATCCTCATGACTCTCAGCACCTTCATTCGGCAAGCACCAAAAGGGTACTTATCTGGTTATGGGGGGATGCTGAAGACTGGACTGAAGCGATCTCTGTGGTATACAGGTTTTATTAAAGCCAAAAAAGAAGTGGCTTGACAGCTACTCTGAKCTCGAGGGATGTAGCTAACAGTGTGGAGGAAACACTGAGAAAGAAGCCGAGGATCAGACAGGAAATGCTGCCAGCATCTCGCYCCAGTGCTGGGAGGTGTTTATGCACACAGAATGATCCAGAAGGATGAGAGTGGCAGCAATAACCATGACAATGTCAGCAGCATGGCACCAGCTCCCGCAGTGATTATTTTTTCCCTCAGGGACACTTTTCAGCACCATCAGCATATGCCCCTCTTTATGATGTGAGCAGTTGACCAAACAGTAGTCCCTGTTTGCTTTTATGTTTCTCAAAGCAAAGCTAACCCGGTGTAACTGCTTTCTCTGAAAATCACTTAGGGTGGGACTAGCTGTAAAATGACAGTATTTTTTAGGAGTGTCTGTCCCTCSCTCTCCATGTGTCTGTGGAGCATTTTGCAAAGGTCTGTCTCTCTACCCTAATACCCCAGCGTTGGATATTCAAATCATAGCAGGAGCCAATGCTGACTAAAACCAAAGGTATCTCATTCCAATAAACACACTGCTATTTCTGAGGTGTGACTCAGAGCCTTTCAGTTGGGTGTCAACGTGTGTTATTTGCAGAAAAATAAAATCGACATTAATTAATTCTGCTTTTTATATAAGTTTCTGTCTTTTCCTGCACCAGATCATGAGTGAGGCACAAGAGGAGAACAGCTCAGAGAGACCCAGCCAGGTTTGGTTTGAGGACCTCTTTCCCACGACTTGGGCTTCACAGTGGGGCTTTCCATGAACAGTCATGTGCCTGGTGCAAGAAAATGAGAAGCAAACCACACACAATCCAAGGGAAAGACAGAGAAACGTGGAGCTTATGGCAAAGGATAGAGGACACATGAAACAAAGCAACATGAGAAAGAGGTATCCCACTAGAAGGAAAGAGGTAAAAGACTCATATTGTCAACTTCCCACTGGAAGGAGAAAAATATTTTCCCTTGAAATGCTTCAGCCTGTTCTCTTCAGTCTATTTGGCTGACAGACCTTTTATAGAGTCTTTATAGCTCAGTGTTCAGGTTCTTGTAGCCATATCAGCCAAGAGAATTATTATTATTATTATTGTTATTATTATTATTATTATTATTATTATTATTATTATTATTGTTATTTAGATCTCCTCTTTACTTCTTTAATGTCTAGCTCAACAAAAAGCAAGCTGCATCAACACTTAAGCCTAGAAAACGTGATTGTGCTTTTTTACAATGTATGAAATTGCATAAGCATAAAGAGCAGTATTCAGCATCTGACTGATGTAAGCTGTCAGCCAATATTTAACTTTCCAGGTGAGATTAGATTTAGCATTTCACTTAATATAAACATAAATGATTCAGTACAATGCACTTATTTAACAGGCAGGTGCTTACAGCCTTGTACTGGCTGGAGGCTAACTAAAGTTTAAGATAGCACTTTTCTCTCCAGGAGTATTGTAATATTATCCAGCGGAGTTTTAAAATCTGATTGTTACTCTGAATCTCATCAGAGAAGGACAAAAAAAAGGTATGTTTCTGTTAGCAATTTTTAATTTCTTATTAAAAAAAAAGCTCAGTATTTTTTGTCCTCAGTTAAAGAAAAAGTAGAGAGATTTAGAACTTTAGAACTTAAAAAGTTTTGGGACAGTCTAGATTTATTGTTTATTTTTAGTAAGTATATAAGYGTACAAAGAGATATAGATGTGTATGTATCTGCATGTGCCTGTGTGTATGTCTTGTTCTGTAGTGCTGATATTATTAGGCTGGCCCAAAAAGCAGAGGAATAGCTAAACTTAAGAACATCGATAGCTAAACTTAGGAACATGCAAATTTGAAAGACACAGTAATGTCTTATATGTGAGCTGCTCACCAAGACTGAAGTAAGCTCATCATTGCTTGAAGATGGTACTGAGATTGAGTGAGTTTTTGTGGAAGTTTTGCTCCATGTTCTAGGTCTTGGTAGCCTACAGCTTCAATCACTCCTCACCGATTTTTGAAGGCTAGTAAGGTACAATGTGTTCACACCTTCCTCTCCATATAGGAAATGCAGAAAAGGATAGCATTTTTTTTTTCTTCTTAGGAGCCTTTTTGCTGGAGTTAGTGCATGAGTTTCTCTCCTGATCTAGCCCAATGTGAGTGGGACCAGATGGATGAGCATGGCTCCATGGATCAGAGGAATATTTAGATTGACAATTAATCTGTTGCTAAGCAGGTGTTGTCCATCCATGCATTGCTTTATTCAAGGATCCATAGCCTGGGAGCCTCAGCTGGGTTCCTTTCCTACCCTTTGACCCTCTATTGCTACACTATCAGCACTGAAATCCAGCCTTAGACAAAGACTATTGGAAGCTGCAACTCCTGGAAGGCCTTGGTGTGGAAATGTCTGTAACAGGGTCTGCTGGGTCAGTCCCTGTGTGGGAGCTCTGAAGGAGAAGTGTATTGGAGAGGAATGTTTCCAGTGCGATGGAGGTCTTATTCATGGTTTTACAGAAGCACCTGGGTGAGCTTTGGAATAGCTGGGATGGGCATGGGAAAGATAGAGCTTTACAGCATATCTAGCATCCTCTCTTCCTTTGTGAGGATGGGCCATGGTCAATGAGCTTTACTGAGGAGTCTTTGGCCTCCCACAGTAATGACCTGAGTGAAGAGAGGAGTAAGACTTCCYTGGATTTCTGAACAACTATTGCACTCAGAAATGTGTACCATTAACTAATCTAAAATGGGCACTAAGTTTTCACCATCAAGTGGCAGGTTTAATCTATTACTATCGTTTGTCAGAATGCAGACAAAAGAAATCAATGCAACTGTTATATTACAGACATTCAATTAAAAAAAGTATCATTTGTCCTTAGTCGCTGTCACCAGGAAGGATGGCTGAAATACGAAATTTCACCCAAGCAGTGCAAGACATTTTCAAGAAAACATTTCTCACTTACATGAATGACTGGAGGAAAAACATGACCGAAGCAGCAGATGAATTGCAAGCTAAGGTTGATGCTGAAAACTTTGACTATGTCATCCTTTATTTGATGGTAATGATTGGGATGTTCTCCTTCATCATTGTGGCAATCTTGGTGAGCACTGTGAAATCGAAGAGGAGAGAACACTCCAAAGATCCCTATCATCAGTACATTGTTCAGGATTGGCATGAAAAATATAAAAGCCAGGTTCTGAATCGAGATGACTTCAAGAGTGTTGTCCATGAAAACTTTGGTGCAAGAGAAAAAAATAGCCCTGGATCACCCTGACGTTTTGGAAACATCAGAAATGATGAAATCATAAAGCCACATATAGGGAATTCACTGCAATTATAAAAATGGGTATAAAACTGTTTATTAAATTAACAGACAGGTCAAAGTAGGATAGAGTGCTGAGGAAACATTAAATCAACAGTGAAAACTCTGACAGGGCTGTCTGSAGGAACATTCAAGAAAAATGCATTATTGTGCTTTGATGTTCTATTCTTCGAAATAAATAAATAAATACCCAAATTTTTAGCATTTTTTTTTTTTTTGAAATTCAGATGCAATTCAGGTATTCTCACCTTAGAATAACTAGCATGTGCAAAAGTGTCAACTGAGATCCAAACTACACGGTCCATCTTAAAAACAACATAAAACTGTACAAATAACTACCAAGACCCCTCCAACAACACGCTATGGTATGAATCATAAGAGGTTACCTGCACACACATTCAAGCCAAACTGTCACTCTAATGATGTAGTCTGGCTCCCATTTTGTCTTCCTTATTTGTAACTGCAAAGACTGACTCATGGTCTTCTCAGGAGGCTTGCTTTACAGCAACAGAACTCCTGAAGTGGCAGTCTTATTCTGAGGACTTGCACAGGTTTTGCAGGGCAGCCTCCACAGGTTCATCAGCTACCTTCAAGTCTGTATCTGGCCATCTTGGCTCTTCTGCTGCTACTCAGTTCTCCAAAGTTCCGTCTACCTGCGATGGAAGTTGGGTTATGGAGGCTTTGGTTACATCCCTAGCAGCCAGTGCTCAGTGTAAACCACTGAGATCTTGCTCTATGACTTTCAGAGATGGGATTTTTATACTTAGCTATCAAGGCTGACCCAATTTCTGATTCATAAGGATTTCCCATTTTGGATACTGGCTTCCACTGGCTGGGAAATGGGCGCTCGTGATGATTTTTATTTCCCAGTGCTACCAAAGCACCATGATGCTGCTTCTCAGGCAACAATTACAAGCAGATTTGATATTAGAATATGTTTCCTTTTGTAAGGCTCTGAGTTTAGCTCCTATTCATGTTGCCAGACTAAAACCGTTTAAGCCAAAAGTTCCCGTGCTGGGTGTTTATTTTGTGGGCTTGTTTGCTTTTAGAATGCTTTGGCTGAAACATGTTTGATGCTGCTTTTCCAACAGCATTAAATGAGAAAAGCAAAAGAAATGGACTTCTTTTATTGGGAAGCTTTGTCTTGTTTTTCAGTCTGCTCCTGAGATCTAGCATCACAGTTGCTGTCATGYTCCAAATATGCCTTTTACTGGCATAGTTATAAGCCTTTGAATAATCTCTGTCCATGAGTGTTAGTGAAGAGTTGTTAGGTCGCAGCAAAATTTACTGGTTAGTCAGACTCCACCATGCATCCCCTCTTGCCTTCTACCTCCCCTTGGTGACCTGTGGGTGTATGTCAGCTGTTTTGGTGATGCTCAACAACTACATTGCAGGAGTCTCCTTAACTGTTACTCTTGGAGCCCATGGGCTGGAATAGTGCTGCTCATTATGCTGCTCATTTTCAGGAGCTCAAACACTGAGGAGCTCACTGTTTCCTAAGCAAATGACACAGCCTGAATATTTAGCTCTGTTTGCCTAATGACAAATAGCAGGGCTGATAATTACACTTTACACTGCTGTCCTAGAGGTCCCTTCCAACCTTGAATATTCTGTGATTCTGTGAAATCGGTTCCTCGCTCCCTGAGGAGGCTGCCTGCAGGCCTGGGAAGGTGAAGGAAGGTATGAGTGAGGTATGTAAAGTGCTGCTTTCTACTGGCAGTAGCCAGGACTGTGCAGATTTACCCATCTGCATTGGGCAAAGAGCTGCAGGAAACCAGTAGCTGCWGCAGAGGGGAGGCAGCACCAGTGAGCGGCAGCCTCACTCCTGCATTGCCCCTTGGGCAGGGAGAGCCTCTGCCCCCCAGCACTGGGAAACACAGTGGGACCACAGGTGTATCCATGCCATGTGCTGRCATGGGCACAGGCAGGATTTGGCCCTAAAGGCTGCCTGTTTGCAAGACCGGCACAGCTTCTTTGAGGGTCTGCATCACTGGACACAGAAGCCTCCTAAGAAATGAGCAGCTTATCTGTTCATCATCTGCTCTCCTCTGTGGTTTCGCTTGAGGCTTCCTACTTCCAGGGACTGCTGTTCTGCAGAAAAACATGTTTCGAGGGGAGGGGTACGGAGGGCAGCTGCAGAGCGACTGCGCTCTTCACCAGGAGCCCCCATTGTGCTCTTCACCAGAAGCCCCCGCCAGCTGGAGAAGCACCATATGTCTGAAATAGCACCAAGGTGGCAGCCAGCAACAAAGCAGTTGGGTTTGCTTTCACGTGGCACATCAGACCCTCCCCACAAGGGCTTTTCCAACTCCTGGGGGCCCTCAGGACACATGTGCGCACTGCCACCTCATCCCACYTCTGCAGCGGTGCCACGCAGGGGAGGAGGCAGCCCCAGAACCACCAACACCACGGGGGTCCCGCGTGCGCCCTCGTGGCCCTTCAGCCCCGTCCTGGCTGGAGGGAGAGGCGGTACAGTGTGGTGGGGACACAAATTTCCGCCAAAAAGAAAGGGGAGGTTCCCACCATCCTTTCCTTAAAGGGGGCTGGGGAGGCTAAATGCCACTGCGAGAAAAGAGGAGGAGGGCAGGCTGCCATGGAGAACCTCAGCACTGACATGCACTGAACCCCGTATGTCCCGCTTTTCCTTGCCGTGCTGTTTCCTTCCTCCATCCTCCCCCAAGGTGAGCGCTGGCCTCCCGGCTCCGCTCGTGCATGGCCAGGCCTCCCCTCCCGCAGCGGCTGCCGGGAGCTGCCGCTCTTGGGAGATGTAGTTTGCCGCCAGCCGGCGCAATGGCCGACGGTGAGGCACGGTGAGAGCGCGGTGGCCGTCTTYCCCCCTCCTCCCGTACTCCTGTGGCCGCCCGGCCACCCACCATGCCGGGCGCCCGAGCCCACGCACTGCCCGCCGGGGCTGAGCGGCGCGGGCGGGAGCGGGACTGCCGCCCACCGCTGTCGTGCCGGCCTGCTCGGCCTCTGCTGCGCCTGCCTGCCCCGCAGCCTGCCCCACGGCCTGCCCCACTGCTTGCTGGCCTCCCTTCCTCCCTGCTCTCCTCTTGCCTGGCTGCCCCCATGCCCCTCGCCCACCATGCCGGCCTCCTTCCTGCCCCCCTGCCCACCGCCCTGACGTGCATGTTGCTGCATCTGAATCTGTTGTCTTTGTTTTCCTAAACTAAACTAAAGCAAATACGTAGAAGGGTTCTGAAGTTATTATACGTTGAAAAAAAGGTTTGTTTTCCTCAGGCGTGGGTGAGTCCCTGGCAGTGCTGGGCRTTGCTGCAGCTGGGGCCAGGAGGCAAAGCTGGGGTCAGGATGGTGCCAAGGAGAGGCTGCCAGCCCTGCAAACCCTCCTTGCAGTGACTCCAGCATGTGGCTAGTGCTTGATGTGCTGCTGATGTTTTTCTTTCTATTTGGTTTTAATCCAGGTGCCATTCTTGACATACCCCATCTGCTCTGTGCTTCATTACCAGGTCTTGGAGTGTATGAAGCACTGCCAAAGGAATTATTTGTGTTTTCATTTCCACTTCTTCAGGTATGAAGATCTCGCATGCTTTTATGTTTCTGATGTTCTTTTGATTGGTGTTAGTTTTGAAATTACCTTACAAATTATGTAAACTGAGTAGTTGCACCGATCTTGCAATAGAGTGTTGTCTTGCCTACAGTGTGAATTATAAATGTCGGAGTGCTCGTGCTTGGAGCAGTGGTTTGTGAGGGATCCTAGTGCAGCAGGTCTGGTACATCTTTGTACAGAGGTATACAGAGGTCTGGTACATCTTTGTACAGAGGTATTTCCCTGTATTTCCACTCTATTTCCCTGTAACCTTTGGGCTGTGCCATATTATTATGTACCATTACATTTCCATCTACTCAGTTCTCTATTTTGAGGAGCCTTGGTACTGTCCTAAGATACTGAATCTGATGCATAATGCAGCAGGCCAAGCATAGTTCCTGGATAATCCAACTACTGAAATTAGCATCTTTTGTGAAATGTGCATATTTTTCTCTGAAATAAATGCATCAAAGAAAGCAGCAAGAGGAGACTGGTGGAAGAAACCCCCTTTTCTAGTTCAGTAGGTATTCAGCCGTCGCTCAGTTCTGAATGCAGGCAAATACTTCACTGCTTTCTGAGGCCTTGCAGCTGATGACTTTTATAGCTCTTAACAAGAGAAGGCCTCTATCTATACTCCATCTATATAAAAATCCATATAAAAATGGATATACTCAGAAATCTTGGGTAGAGAAAGGAATATCTCAAGCCCCGTTTTACTGCTGAGTGAATGGAGTTATTGGCAGGCTGACTGAGAAGTTCAGCCAAGACAACTCAAGTGGGATTGTGAGTTCCCATGTAGACGTGTTCTGGTGCACACAGACCAGTCAATATTCTRGTGCTCCTGAGCAAAGAATAGTGTGAGTGGTTGGGTTGGGCTGTGGTTGTGGTAAAGGAGAGCTATAAYTCAGTGGCTGACAGACCTGGACGCAATTCCTTGCTCTACCATAGCCTTGTCCTCTGATTGGGACCTGACTCCTTAGCCTGTTTGGGGTGGTTTGTGTTGCATAATGTGTTATGTGGAGAACCTAGGGCTAGTGTAAGCTAAAACCTGGCTCTGTGACTTGGCACAGCGCTCTCTGGGAGCTCTCTAAACCAGCTGAAGATGGGGGCCTCCAGCACCAGGTTTAGTTTCCCTGCCTGCCTGCACTGCACCCTGTAGACTTCACTGCACTTGGAGCTGCTGGAGGATTGACAGTGCAGTGGATGCACACCTCTATTCCMATTCCCATCTGTAGTACTTTGATCCTGCTTCACAGAGCGGGGCAGAAGGTAAATAGGCTAGTGATTGGGAGGTACAAACTAGTGAAGAAGAATATAGATATGTGTGAGAAGGCTACCAACTTATCCCTATTTCATATAGATGCATATGAGTATGTGATAGACAAGTTATGGACAGCCTACTGCAAAGTCTCAGGCAGAGTTTCAAGCAGAACCTAATACTCCCATTTATTTTTCACRTGGCTCAGCATGAGACCTTCTTGCTTTCAAATGAAGGTAATGGTGACCTTCTGTGGAGCCAAGCCTTCACTTCCATTACTGCTGTGTTTGTTAAAGGAGCTTGCGTTTTCTTGGGGAACAAACAATGCCTGACTATAAATGTGTTTTGAACTCCTATCTTTGCCTTATCTGCTTCTAAAAAAGCAAACATGGAGCTCTAGCTGGTTATTGTTGGCCTGCTTACTTTTACATTATCACAACCTTGAAAGTACAGTGTGTGAGTTTTTGCTTTTGAATTGATAATGTCAGTGCTTAWAAGTGTTGCTTTTCAAATGCAAGATGAATCCTACCTTTTTTTACTCCTTTTCCCTGTTTCCTCGCTCTTTCCCATGCCCCAACTCCACCTACTGTTATTCTGCCTGGAGGTTTCAATTGTGTTTTACAAGGTCTAGATCGAGATGGAGGTTGGAAAATTTAATAGATGAAATAGAGAGATGGGTGTGATCTTTGGGGATTGGTGACAGGTTGTGGAAATGCAATGTGGAGAGAATGTGGTAGCTTCACCACTCAGTTCTCTCAGGAAAAATCACTGTAAGGAGAGACCTCCAAAAGTCTCAGCTCTCACAGGAAGCATATCTGCCTGCAACATTGCTGTTCAGAGGAAAGAGAGGATTTACTTCCCATCATTTGTGACTTTGGTGCAGCTACACTATCTGATGCTGCTACAGCTATTATGAATACCTAATACAGGGAAGGAGAGCAGGCCTTTTGTCTCAGTAGAGTGRAAGTATTACTAAAGTGTCGTGCTGAATGGTAAAATCATCGTCTCAGAAATGAGAGCATTCCCAGGAGTGCATACAGTGATCTGCATTGTGTGCTGCTTCTCGTTGGTGGGACAGTTCCCTGCCACCAGAGCCCACAGATGGGCTGTCGTAAGATTTGCTGAATCTAAAACTTTCTTCTGTGTATAAAAAAACCACTAAAATCCTGTTTTCAGCATCATCTGCCAGATCTTAGTGTGTTCTTGAATGGCTGAGTTCATGCTTTTTACAACACACTGCAAATCTGACTCCATATGAACCACAGAATTTACAGCAGTTTAGGAGCAGAGTGAGAATAGTATTTGATGAAGACCCATTGCAATCAACATTTTGGCATGAGGACACTGCAGTTGTTAGTGCAGCTGGTCTGATTTTTTTTACCAGAAGAGAGCTGCACGAGTCAGGATCAGTTTAGCAAATACTAAATAACMATGAACAGGTTGGCTGTGCTGCTGCTCAGGTGGAGTTCAATCCTGGTAATAGGAGCTGGCTTTCTGATTTTCTGGTTTGAATCTCCTCTGACTGTGGGATGTAGTCCTGGAATGCGCTGAGATGTGGCATGGGGTGGAGAAGCTGTGGCCATTCCAGGGGGCAGGAGACCTGGGAGCGGGATAGGAATCTTGCACGCGCTGACATCTGCAGACAAGGACGCTGGAAGTCCTGGGAGCTGTTTCCACCTCTGGCCGCTCTCTGGGCAGTGTGTGGCTGTTTGTGATTGCACGTCACAGCTGCTGTTAGTTGGTGAATAAGTCTTCACGAAGACGTGTCTTCTGAGCTGCGTGATTGAAGAAGGGAAGGTGAAGGTTTGGATGGAGCCCTAGGGCTTGCCCTGCTCTCCAGCAGCGGCTCTGCTGCTGCACTGACAGGAAGCACCTCAAGGGGCACAGGAAGAGGAATGGGCTTAATCTGAAACCTGGCAGCCAAAATAGTGTCAGCACCAGCAGAGCTGCTGCAGAGGCCAGCGGGGACAGCGTTAGAGCTGGGTGCTGTGGGCTCTGGGTGTTTCTCAGCTCTGAAACTCTTAAGCGTCCATCAGCCAGTTGATTTGCTTCCATGTTACTATGCCTTGCAAGGAGAAATTAATTTATAAGTTGGTCAGAGAAAAGCAGCTAGATATTAGTATCCCGTTAGGCATTCAGGCTCCGACGAAGGCCAATGCACAACTCTTCCAGAAGCGTTTCCAGCCAGCCAGGCCTCAGCCACTGTGGGACAGCTCCATGCGCACACGYGTCCAGCCGTGAGGGCGGTGGGCGCAGTGTTTGAGCCGGGCAGCYCCGGGCGAGCCGTGCGCGGGCGCCGCACCTGCCTCGGGCCTGTCAAGGCCCTGGCCGTGTCCCTGACAAGCGCACGGGCGCTGCTCTTGTCTGTCAGCCCCAGAACGACCCACGTGGGTCGGTCCCGAGCGCCGGGGACTGACACGGACAGCYGGGCTCCATGCGGCCCGTGCAGAGAGGTGCAGTGTGGACGTGCTGAATGCAAGCAGATGAGCTAATGCCTTTTAATTTGTGTTTCTTCAAGATGTTTCTGCCCTGATCTGGGCCTTCGGAAGTGTGACACACGTCGGTGCTGGGCACGGCCTGCTGTGGGACAGCCAGGACTCGCTACGCAGACAAGATGGTGGCGTTTAACTGGAAGGTGAGGATGTTTTGCATTTTTAAAACAGTGATGTTCTGCCCTTCCTTAAATACGTAGCTTAAAGATGCAGCCCTTGCCTACACGAAGGTGACTTAACCCCCTCACTGTCTCACCTTCAGGCTCCCTTCAGGTCCCCCTGTTGTCGTTTCCTATGGTTCATACTCAGCCCCGACCCCTGTTAGGGACTCAAGCTTTTGGACCTGAATGCATTGCTCGTGGGAAGGCTCTGCTCTGCTGGCCCCTGCTCTTCCAGGCTTTCCAGACTTTTCTCATACACTATTATATGGAAATTTCTCCATCCTGTGGAGAACATGCTGCACAATTCCGCAATCCTGTGRAAACATTTTACATGGCATGTGCATAAGGCACACTGATGTCATGTGCTAACAATTTTAATGGGTTTGATTAAAGCGTTTATCGTGAAAACAGCTCTAATTACAAGCCCTGGCTCTACCTGTATGGTGTTACAGAGGTGTGGTTAAAAGCGAGTGCTGCTTTTAATGTGTGSAGAGATTTGGAGAATATGTTTTGTAAAATTAGTGTGGAGAGACTTCCTGTCAGGGGTAACATGTGCAACTTGTATAGATGAGTGTTACAAAACCCCTTACTTGAGCACTCTGATATGTTTGCTTTGAGGGGAGGCCTCAATGGTGTACAGATACAAACTCTTCCTAAATCCAGTAGTTTCACAGTGATAAACAACTCTGGGGTGTTGGGAGGTCTGCTGGGGGTACTGGGAGACCTGCCAAGGAGAAGCATCACTGTGAATCTGCTCAAGGTAGGACTCATCCTGCAGGCCGAGTGTCTCTTAGGAAGAATGTGCTGAGATGTTCCTGTGCCTCTGGTACCTGCAATCCTGGTTCTGGAATTTACACCTTTCACTGCATTATTTTTGCAGCATTTGTATTCCAGTTTCACAGTACTACCCATACACACTCACAATGTAGCACACTTTCATAGCATTGAAACAGTTAGTGCAGCTTCATTAGTTCCAAGGGCTAAAAGCTCTTGAAACTGACTCATKGGATGTGAAGAAAGAGGCTGGGTTGGTTTTCCTTCTCTCTGGCTCAAAGACTCTTATATCTTCTAGATGTGGGCAAGTTGACTGCAAAACTCCTGTGGATTAAAATTTTTAGGAAGAAAAAAGGTATCCTCAGGCGTTATATCTGAGGGCAGAGATAAATGGCTATGTCATTCCTGGGAGCTGTGCAGAAGCATTGCTTACTTAGAAGTATTGCTTGCCTTTCGCCTTTTCCAAACAGCCAGAGATAATCACTGTTTCAACTCCAGATCCTGCTGCTTTCTCGTTTTCTGTAAGGCAAACAAATGGGACAAAGAGCCATTCAAAGAGGTTTCCTACACAAACTCAAATGAAGTAAACTTATTTTTGCCCTTTTTTCCCTAGCCATTGGTCTGCCTGGTTAAAATATTTTGTACAAAAGAGAAGTATTATTCCAGCTTGGAAAAGTATTGTTGCTCTAGGAAGCTGCATAACATCCCTGTAGATTCAATTTTAATTGCCCKAGTGTTCCCGTAACTGCTTAAACATATTATTTTGTATTTCAGGCTCTGGAGAATTTYCCATTGCTGATGTACATTTTGGCAGCTAAAACATTGATCCTTTGCTTAGCATTTGCTGGGGTCAAAATGTACCGGAGCAAGAAAATTGAGGAAAAATTGAAGAGGGAACGTGAAGAGAAATTGAAAAAAGAAGCAGAGAAAAAGGATGAATGAAGAGCCTCTCAGGTATAGAATTTATTTGACATCCTGGTGCTCCATAATGGCATTACTATGTTAAAGCCATTACATTTTGACTTGGATATGTTTGGATTACGCAGTTTAGAATTACCACRGTTATTTGAATTCTTGCAAGATTTGTGTCCACTGATGCCTCAGCACATTTGCATGCCCATATCATGCCCATTCTTTGAAAGAAAGCAGTTACCACCAGAAAAGCTTGATAAACATAATTTGTGATTTCAGAGAGGTGAGCGTGATATTCTTCTGCTGCTGTTTAGCTCCCTGAGTTTTTGTGCCCAACTGGTTGCATAGGATGTCCCAATACAGTGAGGAGGTTGTTAAACTGAGCAAAAAAAAATCCATGATAGATATGTCAGATAGGATGTCATAACAAGATTCCCTGGCCTTAATTACCATAATTAAAATGGAAAAGGATCAGACATTCCATGTTAGTTAAATGCATGACAAGTTGTAGGCAGTGTAGCCGGCAGGGCCAAATCTCATGCCACGGAGCTTCCTAAGATAATAGAAATGCTGCAGATTATGCAGTGTAATTTGTTCTCTCTATATATGTAGTTCGGTGAGAAAGAGGGAAATCTTTTTCCAGAAAGAGCAAAATGAGCATTGTCAAAGTTCAAAAAAGTTTGGGTTTAAGTTCCCAGTGTGCCAAGTTGCTTCCTGCTCTCTTCAAAGTGAGCTTAAGCAATCATCACCTCATTGGACTGTCCATTAGCAAAAGTCTGTTAGCAAAATCAGTGAATCAGTGTTTTCCAGCATTAGCATTATATTCTCTTCATTGCTGGCCGTGTGATTTTTTTATAATTTCATTTCACCTTACTCTGCATAAAAATGAGCATTCTCTTCCTACCTGCCTTTTGTAAGCTCAGTTGGAGTTTAAAGTAACGCTACTCTCTATTAAACTGGAAATCTTACTTTTTGCTTTTGAGTCCATCACCTTACATATGAACAGTTTCATTTTTTAGAAATTTTGCTAGCTTTGGTGCATTATTTCGTGCAAGAGGGACTGGAAACTGACTAGAAATCGTTACCTGGAAGTAACCATGGCAATGGAGCGATTCATTCCCATGGGAAAAAAACAACAGAAACAAAGATATTTTTCAGTCTCCTGTTTATGTCACATTGGGGACGTATCTCTGGGATGACCTGTGCCGTCTTAAGTTCTTATTTTAAATCAGTTTAGCTAGCAATTGGAAAAGCTCCGTGTGGACATCTAGTTTGTGCTGAATACATCAGATAAGGGTAAGTTATACGGAGTTCTCGTGCTAAACAAACGAGAGATTAGGCACAAGGGCAGGTTGCCCTGCAAGTGAGCAGACCTGCTTCTTTTACCAAGAAAATGGTGCTGTGCTGGGAGTGCAGCAGCAGGTGCCAGGGTGTTCTGCCTGGGAGTGTCCTTAGCCCAAAGAACTGCTCCAGTGGGATGTGGAGCTTGTCCTGTGGGTCTGGCGTGTGACATTGGCCTTTTGAATGAGTGACTTTAAAGAATCCCCAATTTCTCAGCAAATAGGCTAAAAATTCTCTTGGTCACACAGTGTTGCTACCGGAGGAGGCCGTTTCTAGGACTATCATCCCTGTCTGTCCTGGGCCTGCGGGAAGGCATGGATTCTCCTACCCTGAAAACCTTCTCTGGTGTCTGCAGTGCCAAGCCGCAATTAGCTCCGACTGCAGCGTGCCACATGGGCAGGCAGCTTTAGCCCATGTGCTGCCAGCCTAGCAGGTCTGCTCTTCTCACTGCTCTCTCCCCACCCTGCAGATTTTCTCTCTCTTGGCAGCTTCCTTGGATTCCTCTCCTGGGAGAATGAAGCTTTCCTGAAGATGAAGGATATTGCAAAGGAAATGAAGCCCTGAAGAGTAACATTCACTTAAATTGTATCTCCACTCTTTTTTTTATATACATACAGCAAAATACCTAAGCTTCTATTTATGCAATAAAAAATCCTTTGTTTAAAAAAAGAAAAAGTAATGGGCTTGGTTGCTGCTTACTACAAATGCTACAATGATTGCTGCAAGGGAGGCATTTTTTAAAGATTAGCAGCAAAGGGCTGGCAGATTTTAAAGGGGTARAAACCTCCGAATCCCTCATAGGTCTGTCTAACTGGAGAGACAGAAGGAAGTTGCAAGGTCTCTGCATCACTCCTTCAGAGGAACTACTTCCTGCAGGCMTGTACATCTGGGACTCAGGGGCCCTTTCTTGAATAATTGAATAATTGAATAATATTCATTAAATAAATAATATTTAATAAGTTCTGGAGGTGTCGGATAGATGAGTGGATGATGAGGTGAATTGAGAACTGGCTGCATGGCAGAGCTCAGAGGGTGGTGATCAGTGGCACTGAGTCCAGTTGKAGACCTTTGGTTAGCAGTGTTCCCAGGGGTCAGTCCTAGGTCCAGTCCTGTTCAATTTATTCACCAGTGACCTGGATGAAGGGACACAGGGCTCCCTCAGCAAGTTTGCTGACGATACCAAACTGGGAGGA
>NW_020455482.1:529576-552446 GCF_003342845.1 Nothoprocta perdicaria
CTGTGCCACGTGCTCTAGGTGACCTTGCGTGTGCAGGGGGGTTGGACTGGATGATCTCTGAGGTCCCTTCCAACATTAAGCATTCTCTGATTCTATGAATCTAGGCAAAATCCAAYGCATGAGCTTGTCAGGAAAGGCCTTTCTAAATGCTTTTTGAGCACTTTGGCCTTCCTTAGACCAATGCAAATCACAGGGTTCACATGAAATCTTTTGAGGAAGTTGAACTCTAGAAACTTTATTCTGCTATTTTGCCATGTTCAATATCTGAAAGCTGTGTACTCAGCCTACGAAGTAGATTATTTTTTACCAACGGTAAACCAGTCGTTCCTATATGTTCCACTCCATTCCAATCCTGCAGCATAAGCTAACACAGTCTCTGTAGGCTAATCAACAGAGAAGATTTTTAGTGTAGAAATAAAGGCTTAGCCATGTGTACCAGCCATCAAAGCCGCCTTCATGCTTCTATTGCAAAGCACTTCCCCAGATCGTGGTAGCTTCTGTATGTTAAGGTGAAGCTGAAATCCCACGTGGGAGAGTGGAGAGGAGGGAGGAGAAGAGGCAGGGGGACCTGGGAGCAGGCCGGGAGCCATGTGGGGTGCGAGATGTCTCCAGGACTACTCGCTCATTCCCCATTCCTGTGGCTGCAGGCTTGGGTACTGGTGCAGCCAGGCAAGTGCACACTCTTGCAGTGCCATCTCACAAGGAGTAGTTGACTAAAYGTGGGTGCAGGTGATGCAGCTGATGTCTGGAGAGCTCTCAGTGTGTCAGAATTAATCACCATGAACTCCAGTGATTTTTATAGTACCACTGTTCACGTGGTTGCCTTGGTGGACATACAAGTACTGCAAAAGCCACATTCCCAAGACAGAGCAACATTCTTGCTGCATCCTTGTCAGTATTCTCTGGCTAGAGAACTAGTACCATCATAAAAAAAAAATAGTTTTCCTCTGCTGTCTCATCAGTCATCTGTGTATGCAAACATATAATTGAAATGTAATCTAATTAAATGGCTCTGCTATGTTATTAAACTCTGCTAACCCCCCCCCCATTAAGTAGCAATTGAGGAAAACACACCAAGATGCTTACCTAACTCACATGGCCCGAACCCAAAAGAGCGTTGTCAGGCCTGGGTAATGTCCAYCAGTTTGAAAAGGAAGCGACATGATGGCTTTGTGCAATCCAGAACTGTCTTTCATATTGGTCCCAGTCTAGATTTTTTAGACTCTCACTCAGGAGTAACATTCTAGAGCAACAGCACTATCATGTGCTATAGCAAAAGCATGTGCTTTTTTGTTTGTTTTTTTTTTCTAAACTGAAAGCAGAGGTATTCTCCCCTTCAATAGAGCAGCTCTGGAGGCAGAAACAGAGGTACAGAATCTCCTTTTAAAGAAAGTAATTTAGCGTCAATGCAGTTTAGTATCACTGAGCACCCAAAGCAATCAAAATCAGCACCAAAATGTGGGAACCTTAGTTGCCAAGTGTGTGAAAGAAGCATGTCAACACAAGAAGCCTCCTTTTCAATGGTTTGAATATGGAGAGAAAACAGCTGTGAGGAGGCAGTCTCCTAGTCAGTCTCCTCTTCATCTTCTCTTCATTTTTCTCTTTCCTTATATAGCCAAATCAAGAAACCTCTTTGTATGTTTATGATTCCAAATCTGGTCCAAGTTGGCTGKTTTTTTTTCCCATTAACTTTACAGCAGTGCTACAGTATAAACCATCCCCAGAGTTTGCACTGGGTGTCACAGCAAGCTGGTACCTAGAGCTTGTGTCTGTTCTGAAATTGTCACCAGTTTCTCTTCTGATATACCAGGGGAGAGGGCTGATGGATGTTGCGAAAGGCAATTGGGAAGGGGAACATGCCCATGTTTCTGTTCTCTGTGTGGCTKCCTCTGCTGGCGCCTCTAGCTTCCTCTGTGCTGGGGCTGAAGGCTTGGACGAGAAAATATGCTGACGCTGGGGGGAGACAGCAGCTCAGGTTTACTTCGGTTTCTTTATTTCAGTTCAGAAAAACAGAGGGGAACCTTGAAGACTGGTTTCTTACAGCAAGAAGCTTGATGTGATCAGTCTAGGCAAGCTTAAAAGAAGAAAAAAAAGCAATTCATTTCAGCTGAGTTGCTACAAGTGAGGAGACAACAAGAAGMGAGAGCCTTGACATGTGCAGTATGAGTTTGCAGCTTTTTAGATGGCAGAGAATCTATATGGAGCTCTGTTACAGATGTTCCTACCCCACAAAGGGTGGCAAGTCACTCTATTCTGAAGGTAAAGAAATTTATTTCTTTACCATTGCATAGAATCAGTCTCTTTGAAAAAAAAATACGTTGTAGAGATGGGGCATTTAACCTCATTCACCCAGGTCAATTRTTGTCAGTGCCTCCAATGCCAAGTGTTGAAGATTGAAAAATTGAAAGGATTTGCCCCATCAGCACCTTGCATTGAAGCACAGTGTTAAACAGAGAACCTCTAAATAGGGGAAGAACTGCAYTGAAATGATCATTACAGCTCTGCTTCATAAACTGGAGGAAAATKAATGTCTTTTTTCATGAAAACAAAGCTTGGAGATGGTTTCAGAAGTAATTAGTCAATAAGATGTCATGTAAATTCAGGTGATTTGCATTCCAGCTAGTTTAGAGCAATGGGACATCTGCTATGTTTTATTTGTCAACATACACATTTGCATCTGCTTCTTCTCTTTATGCAAAGCTACTTTAATTATTTTATGCTAGTGATGCATCTCAGTCACATCAAGCTGGGAAAAAGATTACTCACTTTGACATCCTGCAATGGTCAGGTATAGTGGGCCTCATGATAAGAGCTGTTGCTAGCAAAGATAATAAAGTAATACCTATTTAAAATCCTACCAAGAAGATATTAGACTCATGCATGCTATTTCAAATGCTCTTGAATTAGGCACATGTGATTTAGTAACATCCTCCTATTAGAATGTTTAGTCATATGTTAAAGGAATTGCTTGTCATCCTAAATTACCAGTTGAGTCAGAACTGTATGAGCCACAATATTTTTCTTCAGTACAAAGGGTTGCAAGGTTTTGTAGAAAACATGATTTGTAATTACTCTTACAGAGCAGCAAAGGGAGAGGGAGGAAGGAAGTAYAGGACTCATCTCGGAGGAGTTTGTAAAAAAATACTAAAGTTCATTGGATTTCAAACTTGCTTCTTTTTCTGCCCACGGGCTTACGTATGCATGAAACAGGACTGGTTAGAAAAGGTTTATAAGCCCTCAACCTCCAAGCAGAAGGTGCTTAGAGGGACCTTCCCAAGCCAAGAGTCCGTTGCAGGAAAAGAATGTTTTCCCCTTGCTCCCTGGGAGGTATCMCTCCAAACAACCTCCTCTTTCCTCATTCTTATTTCTGCAAAGGCTTTACCCCTCATTCTAGCAAAGAATACAAAATAGAAAAGACTGTTAAATTGCTGTGAGAGAAACTACTCCCTTATGAGTCCTTATTACTGAGAATTAATCCAAAGCAGGTGATTCCATATATTGTCCTGCTGACTTCGCTGAGAATTCCTGAGAGTGTAAGGCACACCCTAGCAATGAATGAAAGTGTTGCAGATTGGCCCTAAACTCGCAGTTGTGAGTGCAAGTGGTAGAAGACACTGATAAGGTTGAGCCGTGATGAGGCGGCAGTCTGGGAATCTGCTCAAATTCTGGTCTTACTCAGTTTTAGGCAAATCCAGACTAGAGCAATGATGCCACGGGGTTTGTGCTAATGTGACTGAGGTTGCAATCAGTGCACGGCTGGTTCTCTGTAGCTTTATGCCAATAGTATAGTGCAGTGTCACGGGGTGAAGGCAGACAGAGTCATTGTGAAACTGGGTTCTGCATCATCTRTTTCTTCAGAAAACCAAGTTACCGTGCAATTATTGTCTGCCCTTGTAATAAAGAGGCACTGGACCTATTCCTCTTCTTTCACACCACTTCATTGACATTTAGTGAAGCAATTGCTGCTCCAAAACAATGTGAAATTGTATTCAGGGCTATGACACCAGGCCCCAAAAAAACATTTCTGCCTCTCTGCAATCTCCCTCCCCTTTTCCCCACCACTCTTTCTCCYCTGCAATTGAAGCACTTAATTTTTCATTCCCTGCTTCTGTGTTTCTAAAAAATGAACTGGCATTTTTGGCTGATACATACAAAGCTGCAAAGAGATGGTTATTCTCTGTGTATTTACTTCTCAGCTTTACATGCACCAATTCTTCTGAAGGTAGACCCCCTTATTAGACACATCTTTGTCATACCAAATCACAGTGCCCTTTTAGATGATTTCCATTCATACTAGAAAATCAGTACAGGCTTTTCTCAGTATATTGAGGTGTTTTAGTACTCCCGTGAATCATCTCRTAATTTATTTCTTTTACATTTTTATGAGTTTGATTTTCTATCTTAAAAGCACAYGACACACACACAAAACATTAAGCAACATAGGGAAACACTATAAAAACAAGACAGTGTATAGTGAACTCTAAAAGCAATTAATTTAAAACTGATGTTAAGAAATACTGCTTTGTATCATTCATAAATAATCTTTTGAATTCTGTTTCATGAGAAATCATTACATCTCAGGGCCCCAGTAGGACCCCAACAAGAGTGCATCACATCAATATCACGGATAAAGAAAATCTTCAGTGAATGAAGCCATATTTTGCCCTAAGAGACTAAACTCTTTATGCTTTAGAGCCTGCTTTAGAATCAAATATAAGTCCTTAGAAATGAACTTTCTTTTTAACAAAATGTCTTTTACCTTTCATTGTAACATTTACTAGTGACCATTTTTAGAAGTAAGGTACTAGGCAAAATTGACTTTAGAGCTGTTATCAGATCTTAATACTCCTATTATTGGGAAAACCCAACCATTTGGATCAAAGACAGGACTGACCTGCAGAATTCAGTTTGCAGACCAATTTTTCCTCAAAGTTTGGGTATTTACATGTGTAGCTAGGTGTCACGATTCCCACAAAAGGAGAATTTATCCAAAACACAAGCTAACTCATTCCTGGGACTGCTTTGAGCCTACTCTTGTGATAAGCCAAAATAAAGTTCCCTACCCAGTGCATGTGTAACACATACCACCTAGCACTGCAATGTATCTAAAACTTACAATTCACATCAAAAGAATTATCGTTTATTATAATTATTCACAAGACCTGTCAAGGTTTCTACCCTTTGAAGGAAAGGGCTTGGCAGGGCTGCAACAGGCTAAGTGATTAAAAATTAGTCATGGCCTCTTTTTGAGGCTTGCCTGCAGAAAGATCCATTTAAGAAAATGTGTTCAGGTAGTAGTTTTCCCATCTCTTTGCTTTGTTGATCGCTATCTTCCATTTGCTTGGAGTCATCTTCTCTATTCCTTTCACAATCAAGTCGCTGAGGAGAATGCACCTATAGGAGTAGGTCCTCTCAAAAGACCTCAGGGCAAAGCCTTGCCTGTTGTTTATAATAAACCATTTCAAAGAAGACCATGCAATATCCATTGGGTAGAGGTAGCTGTAAGATGAGGGCACAGCGAGAAGCTCATGGCCATTTGCTCTAGCAATTTCAGGGCAACACTTAATGCTGGACATGTAGATGACTGGTGGCACTGGAGGCTGAGTGCCCGTCTCCTGATCCTTGACTTCTTTGGTCCCCACGGACGTCAGTTGCCTCTTGTCCCTCGTCACAATTACACATTTTCCGTAGGACAGGGTCAGAGAATCACACAGCTCTTGAAAAATGGCTTCCTGCCAATCGATGGACAGTTCATCTCTTAACAGYAGTCTGTACCTCCAAGGCACCCACCCCTGGCTGCTGCTGGCRTGAACAAGTGTCCATATTGGCCAGCCCCGGTTGTCTTCCTCAGCTGTTTTATCTCCTGTTACGAGGCTTTCTGGAATATCCGTTTCTCCTAAAAAAACGGTGTTGAAGCCCTTAAGCTGCAGGTCCCGCAGAGCTTTTAAATATTGCAGGCACTGCGTCTGCGATGCCGCATCAAAGCGGCCTCTGTGGATGACATGCCTGAGGAGCGGGTTTGCGAAGCGCTGCATGTCCCGAGCGGGCCGCATGCCAGTGGAGAAGGAGGCGGAAGCCCATGAGCTCACAGAATCACAGAATCACAGAATATTCAAGGTTGGAAGGGACCTCTAGAGATCACCTAGTCCAACCTTCCTGCTCAAGCAGGCACACCTAGAGCATGTGGCACAGGGTGGCATCCAGGCAGGTTTTGAAGGCCTCCAGAGAAGGAGACTCCACAACCTCCCTGGGCAGCCTGTTCCACTGTTCTGTCACCCTCACAGGAAAGAAGTTCTTCCTCACATGGAGATGGAACTTCCTGTGCTCCAGCTTATGGCCATTACCCCTCGTCCTATCGCTGGCCACCAGTGAGAACAGCTTGTCCCCTTCCTCCCTGCATTCTCCCTTCCTGAACTTATACATGTTAATCATATCCCCTCTCAGCCTTCCCTTCTCCAGAGAAAACAGGCCCAGCTCACTCAGCCTCTCCTCGTATGAGAGATGTTCCATTCCCTTAATCACCCGGGTTGCTCTTCTCTGGACCCTCTCGAGAAGCTCCATGTCCCTCTTATACTGGGGTGCCCAGAACTGCACACAGTACTCCAGGTGCGGCCTCGCCAGAGCTGAGGAGAGGGGCAGAATCACCTCCCTTGACCTGCTGGCAACACTCCTCCTGATGCAGGCCAGGATCCCATTGGCCTTCTTGGCCACGAGGGCACACTGCTGACTCATGGTTAACTTGGTGTCAACCAGGACTCCCAGGTCCCTCTCTGTGGAGCTGCTCTCCAGCAGGTTGACCCCTAAAAGGAGCCGGCCGTGTCACAGCGTCCAGCGCCGCGGCTACCGCAGGCTGCTCGGAGCGCCGGTGCCTTGGAGAGCAGCAGGCCCATGGGGCTGAGCTGACGGCAGTGCTGCACCTCGAGGCTTCTCACGTGGGGATGCTGCTCATCTTAAACACCGTGATTGCCGTCACGAAGCGCTGGGTGGGAGTCTCAGACCCAGCATGTGCGTGTGGGCGAGCCATGGGCCTCTGAGAGGGGTCCGGAGGGGCTGGGAGGTGAAGGAAGGAGCTGCTCAGGATCAGCACAAAGGGTGACAAGAGACCTCTGCCTGCGCCAGGCTGTATGGAATATGCATGGCTGGGGAATCTGGGGTRTCTCTCAAAGTGGGCGCTTACCACTGGGGTGGGAGATGGAGTAGGAATAGTTGTAGGGAAGAAGTGTGTGTGTGTGTGCGTGCATGTAGATGCACAACAGGCAGCAGGCAGTAGGTTGGGAAAGGGCATGGAGCAACAGAAGCTGAAGGATATTTCGACCCATCTAGTTTGTTACCTGCCCCTCCTTCTCCCTTCAAATGCACGTGCAGGATTTTACCACAGGAACAAACTTGTCAGTAACATAACTGTTAAATTGCTCACGCTCAGCTGTAGCTACGAGGCCGGGAGTAAATGCTGTCAGCGCTGCCAGACTTCCAGATGGAGCTGAACAGCACAAACACGTCAGACCCTGATGACGGCCCTGATGTCCTTGTCTACCTCTGAAATAATGATATCCCATGGTCCATGTCATCCCCTCTTAAACATTTCTCCTCTTACTGCCTTCTCCCAAAAGCTGTCAGAAACTCTGTGAAGTCAAAATATGTCTGAATGGGAACATGGTGTAGAGGGCCCGACACAGCTGCCTGGTTGCTCTCCTTGCTGAGGCAGATGAGTGATCGTGTTAGCACTGGAACATGGAGAACTGAAGTCTGGAAATCTGGAAACTGATATGAGAAGGGTATGCCCTAGAAAGAAGCTTGCAGGGTTTAACTGTTAGTCACCTACGATACAGACTGCACAAGAAGCTTGCAGGGTTTAACTGTTAGTCACCTACGATACAGACTGCACATACAAAAAAAAAAAAAAAAAAAAAAAAAAAAAAAAAAAAAAAAAAAAAAAAGTGTGCAGTACTGTTCATATGAGAATGCATCACAAAAAAACATTGGTCTTTTTATTATTAACTTTTCTTACTGCAGTTTATCCATTTCTTTTAGTGTTAGCTACTTATCCGTAACAAAAACATACATGGGAATAAGCTCACAGGAGTAGTCCTGGAGGGAGTTACTGGGTGCTTATTAGTTTTGAAAAGTACACATGCTTAGTCTACTAAACAACTGCCTGTGAAGAAATCACGGTTTATATGAATAACCAACAAGACATCTATGACGCTGATTGGAATTGCAGATCATAAGCCATGGTACCCAGATTGAAGGCGCCCTTTCCTTCTCTCCTCTCCAGAAAAGATTTACTGAATTGCAAATTAATTGGAGCATGCCATCCTTGAGATCATGCAAGCGACATGAACTCTTTGTTAACTCTCACCTTTTAGCTGCCTTTTCATTTTGAAGAGATACCAGTAGGAAATAGGCCAGGGAAGCAAATGTGGTCATATCTGGGAAGGGGAGCCAGAGTCAAGAGTGAGGTAAGGAGTCATATATCCTTGCCTGCTTGACAGCCATCCCTGTCTCAAGGTGGCCCTCCCACGTTGCCTGCCTTGTCCTTTGCAGACCTTCACCCGTGGTGCTCTTGGGCTGACCAGAGATTTGGTGCTGCTGTGCAGTGGAAGCAGCTCTCCCACATGAGCACCCGATGCATGGCACCAATGGGAGCTTCTTGTGGCGCAAGGACTGGAAATGTAGCAGTCCCATGAAGTTCAGGGTTTGGGCTTCAAGGCCAGGACTACCTGTGTGCCTCCACTCACCTCCAGCATGTGTAACCATCTTGGCCCACAGCCAGGCACAGGGCACTGGCTGGGACTGACCGCCCTCCTGCCATATGCCTGTGGATATGGGGAGAATGRGCGCAGCAACCCATAGGGCAGCTCCCCGTGATGGCCCAACTCTCACCCCCTTCTACAGGATCTACATGTTGTAGGTGGGCTGGCACGCCTCAGTGCAATCCCTGCCTCATAAATTGGGTGCCAAGCATTGGCAGACCCCCTGCCTAATGCACCTTGTTGTACCAAATTTCAGTGTAGCGCTTAACTAAATGACAAATTTACCAATTACTCATGAACTTATTAGTGAGCTAATTAGGATACCAATTATTGGTTACATACCAATTATTCATTTCAGTAGCAATTATGTTATCAGGATACCAAACATCATTCCTCTATATGCAAAATAAAAATAATCACAAATCATTTATTTTGAAATACACAAAAAAAMMCACAATGAAATTTGAATCATAATGATGTACAGTAGGTATGATACTAGGCAAACAGTAGAGGTTTCTGCTGTTGTTTTATATTAAGTATAGTAGCTAAAATTCAGTTACTAATTTTGAAATTAAACTTTTTAATTTTATCTAAACAAAATGTTTTATAAGTTTTCTTCCCCTAAAACCAAAACTTCAGACTACTATTCTACAAGGATTTTTTTTCAGTTTTACATGGAACGAGAAAAAATTAAGTTTATTTTAAATAATTCATCTTCCCTCCAACTGTTTAGTGAAGTCCTGAACATTATCTAAACTCACAGGCCAAAGTGGCAATTGTGCTTCAGAAGAGGATTTCCAGAAACATGTAACCTTAGCTCTTGATCCATGATGGACCCAGTAAAAGGAGCACTTACTGAAATCAAAGATGGTCTAAGGGTGGAAACACTGATAAAGGTGGAAACTTCAAAAAAATACGTTGAAACAAAAGTGAATGTAACAGCCCAGAACATCTTAAAACTGGATTACTAGAACTGCTGGAAGTTTCCCAGAAAGATCTGTGAGATATTTTGCAAAAACCGATGAAACTTGATTTAGGGATTCTTTGCTGTCTAACTAAGGTTGAGCTTYACCCCCAAGAACACCACATATATGGCTTCTATCTTACATGACCATCTATTACCTGAAATCTGCAGGAGGGGGACAACCTTGGGAGTTTTAGTCCTATATCAGATATATTTGAAATTGTCCAACAGATGCATGTACATTCATCAGCATCTCCTTGAGGTAGTGGGAAAAGCTTCCCCAGAGAGGGAAGCAGAAAAGTTTCAAACTGCTCTGATATTGGATCCTATAGTTGTAGAATTGAGGTAGCTAAGGAGGTTGGCAAGCCTGGACATTGCTGATAGCATTTGTAAATCTGCAAGGACCGTGGGAGGGGAGGGAGCACATTGTCCCAAATCAGCAGTGAGAACATACCTACAGGAGAACATACCAAGCCTTTTTGTCCCAGTTTATCACCAAAATCCAGATAAACAGTTGAGATCCAGATTTATCCAGATGAACAGTTGAATCCCCTCCTGATTGTCAGAAGCCGAAGTGTATGGACTGTTTCAAGGGTGATGCAGAAGCTCCTTCAGCACAGAGAGCAAAATGATCACACCTCAAGGTCCCCATCCTTTATCCATCCAGATGGAATAAATCTGTTAGAGTCACCAGCTCCCACTTGGCACATGCAGATTTTCTCTGTAGTCACCTGAGTGGCAGGATCATGTTGGTGGTCCTGTCCTGTGTTGGGGCTAGATAATCTGAAGGATGTGTTTATGTCCAGGAAGAGGAAAGACTTGTTAGGACCATGGTTGGAATCGAAGTCTGATTCAAGATCTTGGTGTGGAGCTCCCACTGGTCAGTGAGCAGAGACAGGTGGGTTCACCTCACGCCCAAACCTCTAGACTGTCTGTGAGGGCCAATTTTCAAGGTTGGTATGAGTGGGAATGTGCTTTCCCCATGGGAACATCAAAGAGTGCACCAAGAAAGATTTCTATGGTGAATTAGGACTGTATTACTTTTTAGAAGCTCAGTTTGGAAGGAGACTGACACTTCATGTGGTTTTGGAGTTCACCGTCTAACCTGGGGTCTTCCTCACATCAGCCCTTCAGGAACAAGAGCAACCACTCCTGCAGGAGGTGAGATTTCGCTGCCCAGAACCTCATGGGCATGATGGATGGCTGAAGCCTGTATCTAACATTCATGATAGAAAAAGAGATTTGACTCTGATTCCTGACGCTTCTGCATGACTGGAAAATAATGATAAACTTAGTTTGCAAAGAAGGAGGAATTGTCACTATTGCAAAAAGTCATGCCAAGTCTTTTAAATGCTGGCACTGGGCAGAAATTGATCCCTCTCCAAAATGGCCTGGGATACTTGCCTTATTTGTGAAACACCCACATCAAGAAGGGATAGACTTGGAACTGCACATGTTTTTCATAGGGCCAAAACACCTCTCAATTTTAGATCTGAATAGCTGAGCTGCAGTAATTGGAGCGTGGCTACTGAGTGCAGTCAGGAGCTGAGAGCKTAAATAGCAGATTCTGGCTCTCATCTAGCACTTATTAAACCAGACATGATAATGAAGCCAGAACCAGCGGGTTCGAAAACTAACTAAACTGCTAATAATTCTCTGCTGGAGACAGTCTCTGGGGTGTCCGCACCTGTCCAAAAAAGGAGATTTCTGTGTTGGAAAGCTGAATCTCTGGAATTTGAGAAAGAAACATGGAGAGCCAAGATAGCAGTGTGGATTTCATCCTGCCTATCAGCTGAAAGTATCAGCCTTGGAACCTGTCTTTGGAAATTCCCTTTAAGGATATGGTTCTCATGAAGTAAATCATTTGCAGGAATTGGCTTGGGCTAAACAGTGGCAAAATACCATAATAATAACTCTATATCATGGCAGGGAAAAATACATTAATAAAAAAGTCACAAGAGCAAAATACAAAGCAACAGATTTAGAAAAAGTCAATTTAAGAAAACCTAGAGGAAGAAGGTGGTGGGGAACAATGTTTTTTAGGGCACAAAGCTGGTGATAATTTTTCTCCTATCAGTAGCAAAAAAAACAGACAAAAAAAAAAAAAAAAGAAAAGTTAAGTAGAACCAGCAACAGCCACCCACAGGCATACTATTTTATAGTGGTTTATAAATCTTTTTCTTACACAATAAAATATCTTCAAGTTCTTATATTAGCTACACCAGTATTTTTGGTAGCTTTGATTTGCAGACTCTGGAATATTTTCCAGTGAATATGTGGACCCAATATAATAAGTCTAAGCCTTCTGACAATAGGTTTGCCAAACCGTGGCTATATGTCCCGAACCCCTCTACCCCCAGGTCTGCAGGACATGGGTTGAGCACCACTGAGCTGCCTGGTGGGCAAGCTACTCCTTCTTGTGCTTACCAAGGCTTTGTGGAAGACGGCACCTTCAAACTATCATATAACTGTTCTGCTTACTGTTTACCACCCAAGGAAGCAGATGCTGAGGGCTAGCATTAAATGGTTGGAGTGAGTATTAAATACCAAAAGAATTTGTCAGGCATTATTGATACAAGGGTGGCTTGTCAGCTCCAGTGCCCATTAGATGGATCCTGGGACCCCGAAGAGATGCCAAGATGTCCTTGGACTCCTTATTGTCCTGGGCTTTGGTGAAAATCTTGATATGCAGGAAGAAACCTGCCGAGAAATGAGTGACCACAGTCAAAAAAATCTTGCTCTGAACGAAGGCTGCCATGCAAGCGAACAAGCTTTTTTTCTCACATGTGCCTGCAGAAGCTTGAAATAATCTTTCTTCAAGGACCAGACATGGGGTTCAGCTTCTCTCCAGGTGCCCCAGTGTGATGGATTGGGCAGAATGGGCAGAAGTGTCGTGAAGGCTGTTGCAGAGCGCGCACCCGAGAGCTCGCCGGCAACACCAATCCTCAAATAAATAACTAGTAGCCGCAAAGGGGTTCCTCAACAGCACCCCACCTAGAAACATACTGGCCCTACTGAAGCAACAGCATGAAGACGAAGGCCTTCCATTTTCCTGAGAGGCGAGTTATAAAAACACACTATAAAAACAGCCATGAAGCACTGGGCTAGTTAGGACTTGATTTCCAGTCTCTTCTCCAAAAGCCTGGGGCTGAAATAACAATGGTTTCTCTCCAGGTACTTTCACAGCTGCACGTGGGAAGCTTACCCAAAACTGTTCTGCAACTGTCCTGGCACAACTCCTAGTTCCTTGCTTTTGTAAAGGAAAAATATCCTCATTTCAGTTGCTTACACTGAACAAAATAGTAGAAATCCCTATTTTCATACATTCCTCAGAACTGCATCTGTGCTTGGTGTCTCAGACACAGTGTTGTTGTTGTTGTCTTGCTTTTGCAGCTTCATTAGGGCAGTGCTGTTGATAATAACCAGTGTGTCTTTGCTGTCCTTTCCTGGAAGCTCCACCTGGGCTCTTGGCAGGTTAAACTTCCCRGAGTAGAGATATTCAATGTAGTTTTCAGGCTTACTGGAAACAATATTGCTGAGCATCATGACAAAGAGAAGAAAGCCGAAAAACCCAACGATGATGAGGATATAAAAAGAGGCCATAATCTCCTCTTGCAATTCCAAGGCTGGGTTGCTGAAATTATTGAACCGAAGAGTCTTCTTTTCATCAACTAACATCTGGAGCAAGTCCTGCGCGACTGAACTCTCATTTGAGTGGTTGTTGAAACCCATTTTCTGTTTTCACTCTGGCTGCAAAAGCTAAACAACACAAAATAATAAGCCAACTTAGCTGTTTAATGCATACCTGTCCTTTCATGTCTTCTAGTTCAAGTCTTTCACACTGTCTCTCCTCTGTTTATTACATTCTTTATTACATTCAGCCTTCTCCTGGCTCCACTTCTTCCGTGCACAGCGGCGTGAAAGGCAGTGGAAAGACTTTTCAAGAGCAACAGAATCAAAAGTGGTTGCTCACTGCATTAAGGACGTGCATGCACATGCACAGGCATGCACAACTCCCCATTAAGCTGACCTTGTGTTGACAGTGAYGTGGCATCAAAATCAAGGCAAAGGGATGACATTGTCAAATCCCATGACTATCATGAAGCAAACATGATAATATGTTTAGGTATCACCATAATTCAAATAATAGTAGCACTCAAGCAAGGGGAGAAGAGCTCTGGATCCTGAATGAGAGGACAATTTACAATAAAACAGTAAACCTGCTGAACTGCCAAAAAAAAAAAAAAAAAAAAAAAAACCCAAAGGGACACAGTGGAATGGAACTAAATGAATCCAAATTGGTGTAAGTTTGTTGTCTCACTAAGAAGGAAACTTGAGAAAGAAATTATTTTTTCTGTCAAATTACATTTGTTGAGGCTTGTCTTCTTTTTCCTTATGAATTTTTTTCACAATCAGTTTTAGCATAAGAAAAATTTAATCATTGCCTCTAAAAAACACTCCAAGCCTTTTTGAAAAAACTCAAGATGAAAAGTTTTGACTCCATCTCGCACTCCCACACTCAAAGAATAAGCTACCTTTTAGCAGCAACAATTTGACAAATTTGATGCAAATCTAGGTGTAGTTTTTGGTTCTCAAAAATATCCTTCTTTCTGAAGTATGCTATAATCTTAGAAAAGCTTTGTGATAATCTGCCCATACAGTCTGTCCAGCTGCAAATGGAAGCCAAGAGTTTCTTCTCAAATACCTCACTTGAATGAATTTGAAGTCATTTACTTTCCTTGTTGCTGTTTTTATTGATTTTTTTTCATCCAGTGCTGGCAAGCCTGTGTTGCTCTCCTGATTTCAAAAAGTATGTATAAATGGAAGATACAACAGTACATATTTCAGAACAAGACCTGGTGATTTACATTACCTGAGGCTTTGATCACTTCCTTAAATTTCACACAAGAAAATATTTAAAGAGCTAGCTCTGGATATAATAATATTATTATTAATAATAATAATAATAAAAAATAGTTTTCTGACGGGAACTAGAGAAAAGTGCCTCAGAGCAGCTCACTCCTCCAGTCACCGAGAGATCTGGCAGCGTCAAAATGAGCGTTACCGTTGGAAAAGCTCTTGGTCAGAACCCAACATGAAGGCAACCGGCACGCCCAGCTGGCAGCCTCCTTTTCTTTCCCATCCTGCTTGCTCTCTCCAGAGCAGGCACTGGAAGCGAGGGATGTTTTATCTCCTCTTCCTTGCGCTGTGATGATCCCTACTATTGACTCAAGGCAGGCAGGCATTTCCTCTGCGGGACAGTTGGGATGGGCCTGTCACCTGCACACGCCAGCGCCGATTGGCCCTCTGAAATTRCCTGAACATCCTGCGTGATTAAGATTAGCTATTCCTGGTTAGGCTTCCTCCTCCTTGCAGTCATTAGCTCCTAATGGATGTGTTTACTTCGCCGGCTGCGTTGTGACTGGGCTYCCTGGAATCTATTAATAGCCACATAACGCCTGCTGTTGGCTACACGAGTCGTGTGTGCAGCTTGCACGACACCCGTGAGCAGAGGCAGGAGGAGGTTTACAACTGCAGCAYGGGAACTGGAAGCACATCTGAGAAACATCATGAACAGCAGCATGAGTGGGCATTTTGGACCACCTTGCTGGGGTATGATTTAGTATTTAGCTAACCAGGACTTTGGGATCTACTCAGAAAAAACAAAAGGCAAGATCTCTGACATATTCCAAACCAGAAGCAGTTAAACTGCCCCTAAACTACAAAATACCTTTGCAYCCAAGTCCCATCTGGCTGTATGTTCTTGGTTCAGGCAGAGATCAGTCTTCATAATACTTTGCAAATGTGAAATCTTGCGAAATCTTGTGMAATCTTGAGAATTTGTTGCTCTCCTTTCAGAGAGCACATATATATTTTATACATAYATGAGTATGTATGTATATATGCATTTATATATCCACTTCAAGTGGACACTGACTGAAAGTTTTAYTTCATAAAAGATTTACTGAAAGGGAATTATCTTCTGACAAGATTTTTTTTTCTCTTGCTGCAAAAGCCAATCCTGTATCTCCACCGCATCCTATGATACCTGCTTCCATGGTGGCCAATGCCATGATGGATTGTTATACTTGGTGAGCACCGAAGTTCCAGGATACAGAAGTGCTCCTTATTTTAATTGACACGGTAACTTTCTGCAATCCCTCTCCTGCTGGAGAAATACCCTTTTGCTCCCAGCCTATATTCTGGCTGATTGTTGCTGCTATACTCACTTAAAACCAAACAAAAGTAAGGCTGAGCTTTGAGTGCTCTTTTGTTCACATTATTACTTTTGATGCCTACCACTGCTAGCATTTTGTTGTGGTGGAAAGTCTACACTCATTTCAAAACTCTATTCTGGTGCATAAAAACTGTCTGGTGATCGTAAACCCTGTCTCAGATCTCTGCCTGTTGGCCATGTTTGGAGACAGGATACATTTAGATAGACCTCTCATTTTCTTGAAAGATGATCTAGGATTGGGAACTGTGACTCAGTTCTGCCCTTGGGTTCCTGCAATTGGCATCAGCTTCCATGACTCCTGWCATTACCAGCTTGGGTCTGGTCTTTTAGTGAGGCCTAGAGATTGTATTTTTAAATTGTATTTCAATTTAATTTAAAATGTAGATTACTTTAATTGTACAATTACTCAAAAATAAAAATAAATAAATTTAATTTAATTGTATTTTACAGTTGTATTTTTAAATTGTAATTGAAAAGCACTTCTTTTTTTTTAATATCCAATTCCTCATGCACTGCTCTCCCAGGTATTTAGTGCTTTGTGCTCTATGAAACTTAAACAAGTTAAATGTTGGACTGCCCCTTGAAGAGTCTGCCAAGTGAGAGTATTACTGAGCCATGCATCATCTGACTGCAGCAAAATTCTGTATGAACAGAAAACATGAGAGGATGCATGTAATGGGCCACATTTTGAAGAGCTTTCTCTCCTATATAAAATATAATAGAAAAATAATGCTAAAAATGCAAATTCATTTAAAAAAAWAATGAGATACTTGAGGCAAACAGTATAACAAGCTGTAGGGACAAAGCATCACCCGTTACTTTAATGACTACCTAACTGTCCTCCTAGCACGCACGCAGCCCACTGAGGATTTTCAGCCAGTGGACTCCAGAGACCAAGTGAAAGACCTGCAGAAGCTATTGTCACTTTTTCCCCATCCTCATATTAGATACACAAGCTTTTTTTTTTTGTCACATTGGGACTCATTTCTACATAAGCCCATAAGCCCTTCTCAGTTGCTTTCTTTTCCCCCACATCCAAAGTGCTATTTTTTTTCCATTTTAACAATTTTTGAGTACATGCAGAAATATGTTCCAAACATATGAACTTTAAGTATTCATTAATATCATCTATCACATAAATAAGCATAAATCCACRGAGATAAAAGTATAAGCACATATATGTGTACATATGTTTCTCCTCTTCCCAGAAAACACAAATATACAAAGATATACAAACATTCATATAGCTATACACACACACACATATATATATTATAATGCCCTATCAAGCTAGTTTTCTAAAAATGACTAATGACTAGTAATTTGAGTGTTAAACAGAGCTAATTTTCAGAGAACAGCACTTTAGGAGTCCATAATAATTGAGAAGATCAAAGATCTCAAAAATAGCCCCTTTTAAAATAGGACCTATTTATCTCCACGTAGACCTTCCAGACCTACCAGGTACCATAACAACAGCTATGAAATATTGTACTTGTTCCAACAGCATACTTACATTGTAGACTTAGCTATACCATGGGAGCAGCACCTTTTTCAGCTGTAAGGCTTTTCCCAGCTGACCAAATGCATTTAACTATTTAAGGACTGTGAGAGAGGAGTGGCCTCCGCTTATCGCCTCAAGCAATTAATCACAGGCACATTATGCAGGAGGGAGTGTCGCCAAAGCAATGTGGTAACAGGATCCTATGGGCATACGAGGCTTGTACAATATGGGAACTCCAGGCAAGTGGCCATATGTTCCCTCACCTTGCAGTGCGTCAGAATAACACTGTTGTGAATTCAGTTGCTTCACTTGCCTCAATTCAGGGCAAAATACAGCACAGAGACTTATCCAGACAGATACTTGTTGCTGGACAGAGCCTGTATAAAAAGTAGATTATGTGTCCAAGGCTGGTTTTGGGTTATTCACCACAGATCTGTCATTTTTAAAGTCAGCGACATTCAGAAATGGGGAAGAAACTATCTTCTAGTCCATCTGTCTGGCAATGTCATGGCTGGTGCCATCTCTTCAAGGAACATGAATGAGGATACACAGTTATATCTCCGCATTCAGAGCACACCTACATCCCTGTCCTTCCTGCTTCACCCTCTGGAGAAAGGATGGGGAAAGAAAGTATTGACAGGAGTGGGAAGGAGGATCTTGATGAAGCAACCTTACTATCTTCCATCTTACATCCTTCTGCCACAGCCTCCTCTGTCCTGTTCTGCTAGCTGAGAATGGATACTTCACTCAGTTCATCCCCCCTTTACATGGCAAAACAGCACAAATTGCACTCCTTAACGTTCAAGACCCCTTTTATGATCAGCACAGAAGACTCCTCACAGCTTAYAGCATTTGTGATTTAGCTCAGATTTTCCCACAGAAGCGATGGACTATTAGTGGGACACGTTGCRATGCCAGAATAGTCCCACTACAGCCAGCTCAGTAAAGAGTAAAGCATGAGCTAAAATACACTAGTTTTCCCTCCCTGCCAGAAAATAGGAGGGGATAGGACTATTAAAACATAGCATAGGCAGGGCCCCATGACCACAGGGTCCCTCTGCCTTCAGGAAGCGTCAGCAACTAYTGCTGTCAAACTGCGGTCAGATTCATAAATCTTGTCGTAGGACTCAGTTCCAAACTGCTCTTTTTTTTCAAATCTAATCTTTGCTGAATTCAATGAACACAGTCCTTTGGAAGTATGAGCAGCTTGTTAGACAAGCTACACCTTTGGCTAACAAATACAGAGCCAGAAAGAGCACAAAACCAGGGGCATGGAGCTACTGGAGAAAACAAGGTCTGGACGCTCACTGGCGGCAAGGCCTATGGGAAGGAGAGTTGGGGGTGAATTCCTTCTTGTGCTTCCCTCATCTGTATATGAACTGCACCACCGCAATATTGGAGGGCTTCTACAGCTAACCTGTAGGTATAGGAGTGAAATGTGGCACCAAGAGTATTAGCAATTTAAAGCTAGGGTCACTCCAAGAGACAAAACCCAGTGGAGAGGACAAAATATCAGCTGGTGCATCTATAGTGTCTTGCCTAGGGCCATGCTGGAGATTGAGGATGGTTGTACGGCCAGTACATCACCAGGCACAGCGCAAGGCCATGCAGAAATCCCAGTGGGGTCTGGGAATGGCATAGCTAGGATCTTTGCAACATGTCCCATTAGCGTGCTTCTCTGCAGGGCTCATCAGATTAAGGCCAGCACTACATTAAAGTCACTCTCCTGTTTCCAGCTTCGGAAATAGTGTAGTCAAAACTAGGGAAAGGAGGCACCTTGAGCATTTGCCACATCAAGTATATCTCCAAGTCTGCTTTGCATCTCCTACCCCATCTTTCTCTCTAGCATKAAGAGGGAAAAGACATCTGTTTTCATACCCATTCCTTAGATTTGATGATCCTTTTTCTTGAGAAAATAAACTAATGAGCACACGAAAGTATTAACTGTGATAACAAATCCATTGGTGATGATGTCTACCAGCTCTGTAACATCACTTGGGGATAGGACAGGGACAGGTTCATATATACAGCTAAAGCGGGATATGTCTCAGTGACTGGGACTATGTGGGGAGCTTTTCTACTCAGTTGCCTGGGAYAGGCAGTGCCAAAGGTAACAAATCCATCCCTCTTAGCATGATATGCCCTCAGGAGGGGCTTTCTTTCTGTTGACTATATGATTACTGTCAACCTCTAACCTGAAGACAGTAAAAGTCCTGTGAGATGAACATCATCCTCAGTCATACTGAGACTGAGTATGTAGGATTCCTACTTCTTCTCGAAGGCAGGACAAGAAAGATCCCACATTACTCGAGAGAAAAATCCAGATATAATTCTCTGTAAAGTGTAAAGAGATGCTGGGGGTAGCCTAGATGTTTAGGTGGGGATAGGATTTCTTCACAAGAATGGAAGTTGTGGGAGTGCATCATGGGTCTGGATCCCATTGCGGTCTGGATGGAGATGTGTGCCGCTACAGCCATGTCCCTTAAGCAGGAAAAAGCACTCAGCACCTGCCTAATGAAGACATCCCTCTTCCTCCACCCACAGCCCTAGAAGTCTGTGCCGATGCCAGATGATATCTTTCTTTTAAAAAGGAATGAGGGGTGAGAGAATGGGTTTGGGACACAAACACAAMAGCGAGGCCAGTGGGAGTATATTGACAGTCCTTCAATGAAAATACAGAGATCCCAGAATAAACTGGGATGTTTTCATTAGCTTTATAGCAGATATTTTTGGGCATACCAATTGAAGATCTAATCCCAATACTACTTAAGTTTGCTTTTTCTTTACAGATAACATAAGAAAAAATAAAAATCAACAAGAGTACTTTAGGCATATTTCTGCACCAATGTAGAATTTTAGTGGTGCCATCATTACAGCAAGAATCTAAACTGTGGTGGTGATAAGTGGGTCAGTGTAAATTGAACTAGTCTCATGCTCCCCTTTTCCACGGTCCAAGGGCACCTGTAAGCAATTGTGAAGCACTATCAAGACAGGCAGATATGTCTTTAAAATCTGGTGGGTGAGAATGAGTCAGAAGCTGAAGAAGAACCTAGACAAGCCCRGGTGAGCTTCAGATTTTAAGCATTTCCCATGCACACTTTCTTCTGCAGAATGCTAGCTTGTTTTCCATGCTCTCACCTCTGTGGGATGTAAGGTGGATCATGTCTTCAAGCAATACTTCCTGTTGAGCCAGGGTGACCTGACTGCCATGGAGGAAGTGGAATAAAAGAATGTCTGGATCTAAAATGAGCAAACAGAGCATGCAGACGAGACCTTGAGACAGACCACACCAGTCATCAGGGGCAGGAATACAGAGGATTAAAACCCCATGTGGTACCTTGCATGCAATCCACATGACTTCCTAAAAAAACCTAGGTCATTCACTAGCAGGCATTTGCTCCAGGAATGTGAGTGGAAGGAACCACCTCCCAGACGGAGAGATTGAAGGGTGCCTTATCCCCAGCAATCCTGCTGGGGATTGTTGTTGTCTGGAAGGCTCCAAGGTCTCTTAGAGTCAGGCTTGGCTCACCTGGGAGGCAGGGACAGATGCTGAGGAAGGCTGGCATGCTGCTGCAGTGCTGAGAGGAGATGTGCTGGAGTGGCCAATGCTAGAGCAGAACTGTGCTCAGGTTGCAGAAAAACAGACATAAGCTGGGGGGATTTGTTAGGGCATTGAGCTATTTGATGAGGAAAAAACAACAAATACAAAAATAAAAACAAACAAACAAACAAACAAAACCTTCCAAAGACTCTGTTTGGGCAGGATGATCATCTGTGATGTTCTTCTCCCAGCTTCTTCTCAGTGTTGGCTGAATCATCCTTCGGGAATAGGCTGGAAAAGTGCATTGATGGTGGCTGGCAGTGAGGATTGCAGGTAATGGTGCCAGTGCAAGATCTCTTGCTCAGGTCATGAATCACATTGCTTGGATTTCTGTGGTAGAGGATGACGATGAGTCTTTGTTACGCTATTGCAATAGCAGGCTTTTGGGCTTATCCCGGTTATCTGGCGACCATTTGTCTCAGATGTGAGAAAAAGCTCATTTGAATCCTTGAACATTTATGTGAAACACTGTTGCTCACCTGATTATGAACTCCTCTGGTCCCCTCTTTGTTTCTCTACTCTCTTCCTAAAACTTTGTTGTTATTGTTGTTGTTTTAGCTACATTTGATTCTCCTAAATGTGATATTCCTGATATTCCCCTGTGCCAGACCTTTAAGCACATTGTAGTTTTCCCATCATTCCTTTGCCAGGAGGTTATATCCTCCAAAGCTGTTGGACACCACGTCATAGAGAGGCAGCCCCATGGTCAGGGTGCCTGGACCTATCCTCTTAGAGCAGAGAATGCTTAAGGAAAAGCAATGCTGACTTATCCATGCTACACCACCTGATTCACTTCAAGGGTGATCTCTGTACAGACGTAGCCACTTCAGGACAGTTGTCTGAGAGCCACGTGCAGGTTTTGTCTTTTCTAACTCACCTACTAGCAGTAAAACTCTGGGTATAGTCCTTTAATTGTGCCTGGGAAACAAAAATATCTCCATTTACTGTGGTCCAATGTTCACGTTTTTGGCTCCCCTCCAAAACACACAGTAATACAGTTTGAGTATTATCATCTTCAGGACAGCAATAAAAGCAATTGCCACTCCCATCCTGTGCTTCACTTCCTGTTTCCACCACAGGCTACACATTAGGGAGCTCTGGCTCAGGACAACATCGCTCTGGAACACCCTTAGAGTGGCCTGCGGCGGTGGCCACCGGCTACAGGCCGCACCTGAGAAGTGCCCTCCCCAGGGAAGGAGAAGACCAGCAAGATCAGTGATGTACTCGGGTATATCCGTGGCACAACATGTAGGCAGAAACTGCACAACTGCCCCCACCCCCCCTTTTTTTATTCCTCTCATATTGCACTCAGGTTAACTTCAGGTCACCAGGTTAAGTGGAAGAGGGGGGCACCACCAATATGGTGAGTGTTTAGGATATTGACCTTGACTTGGACACTTCTTAAATCACTGGCTGGGCAGCTGGGGGCAAGAGCTTAGGATAATGTCCAGAAAATGGAAAGTTGAGGTGTCAGCAAATGGGGAGGCCCCATTTGTGTGGGGCCATGGTCTAGGGCGGCAGGGCTGCAAGCTGGGTTCTTCAACAGGTTGCCCTGTGTTGTCCCAGCCCCTGTAATTGCCTGTTTCCTCTTCCTGCTCCCCTGAAGATTTTCAGATAAAATGTGTTAGCCTGAACCATCTGCACTGGGGCTTAACAAATTTCCTCTGAGCAGGAAGCACTTCCTAGGAGTACACACCTGAGCAATGCGGTATGGTGGCATGAACAAGCCAAGCTGATGCGGTGGGTGCGTTTGCTCTCTTCACTGATTGAAAAATTGTAACGTGTGATAAAACCACAAAAAAAAAAAAAAAAA
>NW_020455482.1:552926-588610 GCF_003342845.1 Nothoprocta perdicaria
AGGAAGGAAGGAAGGAAGGAAGGAAGGAAGGAAGGAAGGAAGGAAGGAAGGAAGGAAGGAAGGAAGGAAGGAAGGAAGGAAGGAAGGAAGAGCTGGTGTTTGCTGTTGCTATTTAACTTGCCTGACACTTGTCTCTGCTTTATTTTATTTTATTTTTTTTTTTTTGTGATTATGTCTTGGTACCCATGTATTGTGCCACAGAATACTGAGACGAGGAAGCTCCATTTATATTTTTACACCACAGAAATACAACATGTCAATTTTCAGTGTATAGTATTAATCTTCAGATTAGGCCAGTTCCTTTTCAGGCTACACACTGGTTACCATATGCTGTAAAGATAAGATAACAAAGAGAAATCAATATCATAATTTAAGCTCAGAAGAACTGCCCTGATAGTTGGACCCAACGTCTGACCTCTCACAGATAGTAGCTATTAGTGGATATTTAGGGAGCAAGTAAGAAGGGAAGTGTCATGAGTTTCTGCCACGATGTCTAGTACTCAGGAGCTTGTTCCAAATGTGTCCTTTCCTGGCAATACTTCCTGAAGTTTGTTTTCTAAAAGGACAGCCAGGGAAAGATCTATAAAGGCAAGCTGTTGGCCTTATGGCACAGTACCTAAAAGCACATTTTCTATGTAATTTTCTCTGTCAGAGAGCAAAGAGGAAATTTCATCAGGCTGCTGCCAATGCTCCACTTTGGTCTCTCTGAGCTCTCAGCAAGCCCATATGGGTTATTTCACATTTCCAAGCCCATGAGGTAAACTCCAAAATGCAGAGCAATTTCTGCATTTTGGTGAATTCTAGGAACAGAGGTAAGGAGCAACATACATACAAGGGAATCCAGGAGAGTCTTCTATGTGCACAAAGCAGTTGAAATAACATCTTGGAAACAAAAGATCATCTCTTTATTGCCTGCATTTTGCACTGAACTAGCCTACACCACCGTAAACCTTGATTATCATGAAACATATTTCTCATCTGCTTACTTATTCAAGTTGCATTTGATTCTATTACAATCCCTAGCTCAAGGTCAATACTTAGGTGGAAAAACTGCTGTATTGCTAGTGTAAGAGAGATCTCACTTTTGGGGCAAGTGGGGAGAAAACAAATAGAAGCACAGCAGACTCTTAATTTTTACATCTGAGTCCTTCCAGAGGCTGCCTGAAGATAAATGGCTGTGGCTACCTGGTTTGCAGAAGGTACCTAACTGATGAGTGGTGCCAGACTGGCTATTCCTGCATGCATAGTAAGTGGAAAAAAAAAAAAAAGAGGTGGAGAAGAGAGTTGTATTTTTTTTCCCCCCTGTACTCTCTGGATCCAGCTAAAACTCAACCCAGATTCACTTCTCAGGTCCTGGGAACTGAATTGCTGTGAGTAAAGCTGCAGAGGCACCTGCAGGGCTAGCTTGTCTTGGGCAGCCTGGACAGGGAACCCAGCCTGCACGTGCAGAGCTGGTATGAGGTTACTGCTTGCACGTTTTTTCCCAGAATCATTTTGCATTGCTAGGTGAAAAGCTGATAATAAACAACAACAACAAAAAATCAAGGGCAAATGTTCCATCAGATTGGAGGTCCCTAAGCCTGCTGTTGCCATGGGCCTGAGTAAAGACCACAGGTCTGAGGCTTATGTGCACAACAACGAACCAGAACAGCTGCTGAATCAACAGTTTCCCTCACAAATTACCCTGCCACTTGCAATTAGAGACCATAAGGAAAAAGGAAATAGGAGCCAGATCTCTGGGAATAATGAGGTAGATCCTCCTGATACGGCCTTGCTTTGGCCAAAGGGTTATGGTCAAMTCTGTCCACCAAGGACCTGTGGAGTTAGAGGTGGGAGAGACTAGTAGGGGCAGTTGTGACTGACTGGGAAGGCTGGGGAACTAGCCAGGACCATGGCAGAGAAGGGAAATTTGAAGGGGGATTTTGTAGTGGGATGAGGCAGAAGAGATGCTGCTGAAGGACACGTACAGAGCAGATGAGCATTACCTCCACTTTAGCTAACCATGCTCTRCTTATCCTTGGGGTTAAACCAGCATGAATGCCTGCAGATGGGCTAGTAAGTTGTGTTTTTCTCATAAAAGTGTGTGAGCTGCTGCATTTAGAAAAAGAAATAGAACTAAAATATTCCAAGAATCCATGTGTGGGACGTCAGGCAATATCAAATAATGTATTTCTGTAAAGGTCAACAGTGTTCAGTGATGTGTGGTGTACCTGTTGTAATACTGCTGTTACAAACCATGGGACGAATACTGAATTAGGCACTTTTTAGAATAAGGGCTCTTACATCCACGTGTCCCATTTTATTTTGCTTGGCTTTTCATTGCGGAAGGTTGGTGGCCCCTGGCCAGTGTGTTAATTCTGGGGAGGGAGCGGCCTTTCAGCAGCCCTGGGTGTGCCCCTAAAAATAATATCCTGTGGCCCAACCAGAAATTCTGGGCCTGCTGGAGAGAGTATTGCAGGGGAGTCTTTGGCCCTTCCTCTCCTGATTCTGCTGAATCAGATCAGATGGTCATAATATTCACTTCTGGATTTAGCACCCATATATTTTCCATCTGTATTTATATATATATCTTGCCTTTTCTTTGATCTGAAGGGCATTCATAAATTCTGTTGAAAGCTGGCTTTTAAAAACAATGAGGCTGCAAGCTTTGTCCTAGGGCTGGCAGGAATAAGTACTTTGCCGGAGCATTTTGGCAGGGCATGGGCCTTTCCTTCTTGTCATTTGAARCTTGACTAGGATCGCTTCTCTACTTGAACCAGTCCATGAGCACAGCTCAAAGGACAGCTCTGGTCTCAAGGAAGAGCCTTCTTGGCCACCTCTCCAGCGAAATGTGGGGTGCCCCTTCACAGCCTCCCCTGCCTGGCAGTCACATTTGTGCTGGTCCCTTGAGCAATTGCTTGAGAAAGGTTTCATGGAGGTTTCACACGCGGAGCTGATGACTCCAGCTAGTTAAGGAAATTAGGGAGTGAGTTTGGCACAGTGATAACAAAGTGTAAAAAATGAAACAGGATGCCATAGGAATGTTATATGAGATAATTACTACTCCAGTTATCAACTGTAAAGAATGTGCTGCTTACTTCTGATTGCTCGTATCTTCTATTTTTATCGGTTTCCTCCTACTTGTCTTTGTGCATGGTTTCCCTGTGTAGCAAGTCTGACCTAACCAACTGCAAATAAAGATAACACTGATAACTATAAAGTGAGTTCAAAAGAATAAAAGGGTGGGGGGAAAACTCACTTCAAACTTGCCCACTCAGACTGCTTGTGCCTGTGAAGTATTTTGCCAGTGGAATACTTAATAATAGAGGTTTGATCTTTTATACCTGCAGCAGAAAATATTTCTGCTGGGTATAATCAAAAGCCAGCTGCTGCAAACACAAGTTCTCAGTGTGCTGGAAAACAAGAACTAGGGCCTGGAGCTATCCAGGCTCGTGAGAGGGGAGGGCAGGCTTGCAGCAAAGGCAGAGGACGTATTCTTCTTGTGGGTTTTCTAAGGGAAGGCTGTGCACATAGGGTTACACACTCATGCAGACAAGTTCAGACTTGCGTCTCTGGGCTCTGTGCTGGCTGCATCTAAACCACTTTTTGCTCTTGCTTAGAGCCAGAGCATATAGGTCTCAGCCACAGCCTTGCCCTTGTGCTTTCTTATGGCCAGTGCTGGCATGTGGCTGTCTTAAAAGCTGCAGTCAATCCAACCACAAAACCTCCATGCAGGCCCATGCCCATGTAACCTTAGGAAAACTGAATCTTGCTCCAGTAAGCACTGCACCCAGATGGAGGAGGACACCACTGGCAGAGGCACTACGAGGGATGCCTGGGGTTGGGGTGCTGCTTTGGAGCMAGTGTCCCCCAGTTTGGCCACCTGTCAGGTTTGGTAGAAGATAACGGAGGCCCCTCATGACACGGAGGCTGAAGAACTTCACTAAGAAATATCCCGGAGCCTCTTCCCCCAGGTTCACCTTCCCCTCCATGAAGTGTGGCAGTCTTGGCATGTGCTGTAATTATTTATGTTCTTTACAAGGGGTTTCATACCACATGACTTTGAGATCATTCTGTAGCCCTACAAAGCAGAACCTCTACAAATATGTATAAGAGAAAGCCTGTTACAGTTGGACCTGATTTTGGATGAGAAAAATAAATCCCTGACCGTGTCCCTGGATATTCTGTATTCCTAAGCAAAAACTTTCAAAACTTGGACCAAAGAAAGTGCAACACATTTGCCTAATGATTTTAAGCTCCTTCAGTCTCCCCAGCAAGCAGGAAATTGGAAAATGTGGGCGCTGGTTAATGATAATTACGTGACAGCTKTTGTTGGTGGCCTTTTGTCTGTGGCAAGCACGACAAGCAAAGGAACTAATTGCACATGTCGAGGTGCTCCTTGGCCAGCCAGCACTCTGCCTCCTCTCTAGCACAGTCTGAAGTGGGTCCCATATCAGCCRTTTTGCATTAGTCAGTTGTAATGACAGGGGAAGCAGGAATGGTGTTTACAAGTCCCGGAGGACTTTGCAATGCAGACAACAGCTTAGCATACATATTATCACTCCAGAACCACTGTTGTACAGGYCAGAGCTATACAGAAAGGGGTTTTAGAGACTTTTTGAGAGAGAACACACAAACAGACCATCCTAGCTGATCTAAGCCCTGCAAATCTGATGGCTTTTACAGACAGCATCACCCGGGATGGGTGCCCAGACAGGGACTATGAACCCCAAATGCATCCCAAGCATCACCTACCTTAAGATTTACCTGAGGAGTCTGTCCCTGTCATTTTGATGYTTCTCCAGATCTGGGTGTGCTGAGAAACATCCCAGCACCCAGGTCCAGCTCTGGTTAGTAGGGTGTAGAAACATGGATGATGAGTGGGTGCCCATCAGACAGCACCAGCACTTTCTGTGAGCCTGGGAAACACCTCTGAGGAGAAACAAACATCTGAGCCCACAAGCACAGGGTGTAATTAATATTTTATTAGTTTTGTACAAGTGGAAAACATACGTGAAGGAAGGAGAACTACAAAATTAACAGGTRATGTGAAAGTCCATGGTGAGAGTCTACAACTGCCATCGAGAGATGATTTGTACTCTGACTACAAAGAAAAGCATTATGACAGTGTTTCCCTCTTTTTTTTAATAAATAAAAAGCAGACTAAAAAAAAAAAAGGTAAAAAGGTAAGCTTACTAACACTGACCATCTTCTTTGTCACGAATAATTACACTGAAATTATTAAAACAAGGTGACCAGTGCCCACACCCAAAATTCCTGAAAGTAGTTAGTGGGGAGAGCTTCAAGAGGGATCTGTTTTGATAAGCTTTATGTTTAAAGATTTTAATGCAATTAGAGGTCATCTTTGTGAGTTTAAACATTCTTAGCAATATAGCTTTCTGACTCTGGAGAACCAGAGATGTACTGTACTTCCATAGATGTGGGGAAATTCAAGATTCAAGTAATAAACAGACTATACACTGAGGACCCAGAAAAGGATCCTTCCAAGATAGGAAGTCAGCATTTTTGCAAAGACTTGCTTTGGTTTACATTCCTTTAGAAGAAAAAGTGACTCAGACAATAAAATTAATGGAGATTTTCCAAGCTGGTCAGGACAATTAAAACATGTACCTTGCCCCCAGCCTAATGATAGGTGCCATATAAATGGCCTTGGAAAAAAAAAAGTATTTAAAAGTATTTTAATTGTCTTGAATTCAACTATTCTTGGAACACAGTCATGGCTGGAGTATTGCTTTAATGAAAGTGCAATACTAAGGAAATAACTATGCGTGGAAGGGGAATATGCTGTGACTCGTATCCCTTGCCTGCCCACACACTTGGGCAGCTCTCTGCCCCTGCTCTACCCTCACTTTGTCTTTGAAGCAGCTGCTCTGCATTGCTTCCTTTCAAGCCTTTCCCACTTCTCTTCACTGGCCAGCAGCTAAAATTGGGATTTGCATCTGCAGAGTAGAAATGAAGCCCCCACTTCTGCCCAGACAATTCCTGCTTTGATCCCAAACTAGAAAGCAGGCTTCAAGCTGGTGAGGATGATATTTTGAGTAACACAATATCGAAGGGCGCTGCATTTTCTTTTTGGTCTTTTCTATTTTTTCTGACAGCTGCTACTTTTTGCCATAGAAGCCAAGTTTGGCTGTCACTTTTCCCCAGCAGCTCAGCAGAGGTGGCCCACAGAAGGAGACTGTGAGGAAGTCAGGGACAGGAAAATGTTACTGGCATGGACATCTCTTTGAATACCATAATAAAGTACCAGACTGAGTGAGGCTACTCTTGGGAGCTAAAGGAGTATAAAGTTAAGCACAGACATGAGATGAATCCATGATTAAATATCATAAATTTTATAAGACAACTCATCAGAATGGAAAGCCATTTCCAGTCACTTGCAGTCAGCAAGACTGGTCTGTGAGACTTGCTGGGAATTAGGGTCAGCTACTAAACAATTTCCCTCAAAAGTTTGCATTTCTTTTCAGTGAAAAATAGAAACATTCTTTCTAAAATTCCATCTCAAAAAGGTGAATGTTTTGGAAAGAAATAGGTAATCTACAACACTGCACATTCTATAAAATGATTATTTTATACTAGGAAGAAATACAAATGAAGTATTTCTGCTACATTTTCTTTGAAGAAATTGATCTTACTTGAAAATAGCATTGTCTAAACTGTCCTTGACTGTTAATACAGTTTTAATTACATGGACTACTGCAAGCACTTACACTAGCAACACCAACACGTGCATTTTTCCCTCGGCGAAGCTGATGAGTCCACCACGCTCCCTCTGATGGTATGTGTCCTATTTGATCTTACTGCAACAAGGGACTTGTGATTAGCTATTTTTGCAACACTATGGTCATCGCACTGGTCAGCTTCCACATTAATTCAGTTTTTCAGGCTGGTGGAGGCCAGTGTGGGCACCTCTGCTTGGACAGGCCAGGCAAAGGAGTAATTTGGTTCATACCAAGTGATGTTCAGGTTGTCCCTCTGGGAAGTTCATCCWTTCTCCCATTTGGCTAGGAGGATTTCACCTCTGGGATCTTTGTGTTCGGCTGCTCAACAGCCAGCGGGTTTTCAAAGACAGAGCACAACTTGTAGTTTTCTACAAGCCTGGCCTGAAAATATGCCATGTCCTTCTTGGGCCAGATGTCTGAATCAATGTACATGTTGTAGGGTTCACGGGGGTCCTCCAGCCTCCTGGAGCGAATGTTGGTCAGCGTGGCTGCCAACGTGAAGATGCCAAACAAGCCGATTATCAGCAGCACATAAATGATTTCCAGGTTGTTGCCACCGCTTTGGACCTGAGAAGGTGCAGAGCTGTTTGTCCGCTCCAGGTAATCTTGAAGCAGTTTGGAGAGGAGGGAATTCAGTGCTGTGTCGTTAGATAGTACCAACATTTTCTTCTCTGGTCTTATTTCTCCGTTATTTGGGTTTTTCCTAGAAAAGTATAAAAATCAGGGATGTTCATTAGATGAATATTCATTTCTCTCTTTATTGGCTTCCTTTCTCAACAAGGAAGTTATTTCAGGGCAGGAGCAGAAGCAATACAACTGGAAGGGCCTGTAAAGGTCACCCTCTTTATCTCCTGTTTCAAGGCACAGTTAGCCAGGTTGAGTTCATCTCTCAGAAAAGTTTGTCTTAAAAATCTCTACAACACAATGTTCTCATGTCTTAACACGTTGCTGTGCTCAGTTGTCCCACCCTATGGCCGCTCACCCTAACACCCAACCCAGGCCTCTTCTGCTGCTGTTTAAAGCCCATGACTTCTTCTCTATCCCCAACAGGTACAAGAAATGTCTTCCCCCACTGTGGAGCAACTATTTACAGCTTTGAAGACCGTTATTGTAATTCCCCTCAGTCTCCTCAAAATTTAGCTAAAGGTTTGAATTTGGAAACACAGCTTCTGTATCTGGGCCTCAGTGTGTGGAAACATCTCTCAAGCTCTGCAGCAAGCCTCTCATTTTCCTTCCTGATGAGTTTTCCCTTTCTTCTGGAATTGTCATAATAATGCACATTATGAAAAACTAAACAACCGTATATCCTACATACATTTATCTTAAGCTGATTTCATACAGCTTCTCAAAGGACAGTGGCACACAGAGGGTGTCCAAGGAATGGACAAACTGAGAAGAAGTGATTGCCTGTGCCGCAGTAGCTGTTACACACTGGACATGAAATTCCCTTCATCCTCCTTCCTATAGGACAGGAGCCCTTCCCCAGATAGTTCATTGTTTCTCTTCCAAACTAAWTTGCTACACAACCTCTATTTTACTGTGTAAGTTAAAGGACTTTCACTCTCTTCGCTGCAGATAGGGCAGGCGATGGTACCACCAAGGAGCACCTGAATGCCCAAGGCGTCCCGGTCATGGCATGTCTGGCTTACAGAAGGTGAAGTGTCCTTTTTCACTTTACAACACCAGCTATAAATAACTTAATAAGAGCAATACCATCAGGTCATTCCCAAAGCTTCTGTGACCAGGCAATATGAGTGATAACCTCACTACAATGCCTAATTAAAATGTCTCTAGAAAATTAAGACAATAGTTGCTCTCTTTTTTTTTATCCTTAGCACCCATGAATAAGGTACTGTTTATTCAAGGTTAGTTCTGCTAGTTCTTATGTTATCTTATGTGATAACATACGATGCCTGTCAGTGCTTTCTTCAGTTTTAAATTTGTGAGAGAAGCCCAGTGTATTACCAAAAGCTTTTCCAGCATACTTTTTTTTTCTTTTTTTTTTAATGAGATACTATATTGTATTCTTTTATAATATATCAAGGATGAAAGGAACCCTTGGGCAGAAAGCCACTGAAAGTCCTAGGCAGCAGTTACACCCCTCTGTGAGGCTGACATTAATGATGCATCGATATTTACAGGTCCTGTGCAAAGGAGAGAGCTTAATTGTGTACACAGCCTCCAGCTGCCAGTAATGACACTGCAGAAGATGATATATATATGATATGATATATATATCATCTTCATATGAAGAAACCTTCAATGAAGGTTTCATTGAATTGTCTGTGCCTAGTGTAAACACTGTAAAAGGAGGTGCTGAGAGATAGAGGAAGGGGGAAAAGATCAATTGATCTTTTGATCTTCTGTTCCTCATATGGACAAAATTATTTACTCAGAATTTTCTGAGCTAGGAAGTGCCATTACAGATGGATGAAATACATGAAAAATGCAGACATGAATATAACCAATCATACTCTGATAAATTATTTGCTAATACAACTGTATTTCCTGATTTTAGCTCCAGAATTGTCTGAACCTTCAAGCTTTGCAGTCGTGGATTTGGAGCCAAGTTTACTTAAAAGTCAGACTGTCAGCGCAGGACTATAAATTCTGCAAAGAAAGCAGTGCTCTTCCCCTCACCATACAAACTCAGGGGACAGGAGTGGCATCATCCCATACCAGGTGAAATCAGACTCCTTTACTTGGCAGCTGGGTAACAACTGAGAGATGAGAAGAGGCTCCCATGAACTCAGATTTATGCAGCATCAGGTGGTTCGTATGGTGAGGAGCTCAGTGCTGCCCAGACAGCAGGAAAAAATGAGCACACACCCGAATGTGGGCCTTGGTGTTTTGGCTTTAAACAGAGCTGAGGCTGGGGTTAGCAGAGGGGGGCAAAATCCCCTGTGCAAAACAATATTCAAACCAGCTTGTTTCTTTAGTTACATGAGTGAAAGCTACAGGAAATAACATCTTGTCATCTTGAGCTTAATAGTTAAAATCTATTCACACTGCATGGCTGTTTTCAGATCCTTTTCAAAAGGAAAGGGAGACGAGATGAAGTTCAAACCTTTATCTGAGATTACTCCTCCTAAGTATGGAGAGCATGTCAATACTGTAAAATGTAAAATTGCTAATAAATCATTGCAATAACCTTAAATCAAAACAAGGAATGGATCTCTCACCTCATTCTGGAAAGACAGACAAATATGTCTATCAAATATTATCAACTCGTAATAATTATCAGCAGCATTGAAGACACTTCAGGTGCTTATGAGTTGACACTTTTGAGGTTAGAAATCCTCAGGTACCTCTATATTCCCATGAATTACAATGCCCAAATGAGCTTTCTTTAGCAAACCCTGAAATGAATTCTTTAACTGCATGCAAGCAAGCAAGCGAATAAATAAATAAAGGTGGTGGGGGAGAAAAAGTGTATGCAAACTCTGTTTGTTACACTTTAACACTGCAGCCATCTTTCCGGTGCTGATCAAAAGCTGAGCTGCGGCCAATACTGTTTTCAAATCTAAACTAAACAGATCAGCCACATCTGCAATGCACACAAGGTGACTTACGACTTTTGGGAAGTTTCTGAGGGTTGCCTGCTAGGTGGGCTGGAGGTGGGAGCTTGTCAGAGTTGCCCCGTCTCTATAATCACATCAGACAGCAATAACCAGAGAGGTTAAGAGAGAGAAAAAGCAAACTTTTCCCTGGGAAATTTGCTCCTGAAATTTCGGCAAGCCTAAAGGCCTCCTTCAGCACTGCACAAGTCCTGTTCAACTCCATTGAAATCCTGATAGTTACTGTCCAGAGCTGTAGTAGATTGGAAAGAGCTGTCTGTGATGGTGGTTTAGTCCATTGCAGGTAGCACATCTCACTATCGCAATATTGATTTTTTTTACCAGAATCAGAGTGTCTATCACCAGATGACTGCTGATAAGCAGCAAATGGAGATCGCATCCCCATGTTATGCAACTCTGAGGAGCTCCAACTCAAATCATGCCCACTCCTTAATCAGTGAGACTCAGGTGCCACCTCTGCAAGCTGGGAACCCTCCTGGGACAAATGCYTTCACCCCCCAGGGCCCAACAGCAGGTTTCAATCTGTGCCAGGGTAACCTGTACCACCCCTCACTCTGGGAAGTAAACACAAAGCAACAGGAGTTCGCTGCTCGAGTTGAAAAATGACCTCAGACAAAACTCTAAATATGTCAGCAACATTTTGACTTGCCAGTAATTTAGAGGGAATTCTCCAAGGCTAATAGCTCACTAAAAACATCATGTCTATCTCCAAAGCAAAGTGACGCTCAGCTTCTTTCCAACACCCTGTGATGGGAGCTGTGCTCAGGGTTCCCGGCAGTGCTGATGGACTGCCAGCACCGCCCAAGATTACCTTCCACTAAGTGGTAAGGAGGGTCTGATCCGCTGCTCCACTGTGGTGGCGCCCAGCCCGGAGCAGCACGCAGGGACAGGCTGGCCCACCTGGGCGCTGGCCCCGCTCTCTCCGCCAGGTGCCACTTGCCCTCTTTTCCTCAGACCATAGCGGGATCTCCTTTGGCCAGCATCTTTATGGGGAAGCTGRGCTTAACATGACAGGCAAGATGCCATGGGCAGGGTCTGGCGTTCGTGAATGGCCAAAGGCCGGACCCTAGGAGRCAGACCTACATTATGAGTGTCTTTATTTGGCCAGAGGGACATGATCGACTGTTTCTTCAGTCACTGGAGCAAGAAAATACCTCTGAAGGCAGCTTTATCACCCCTTCCAAAACATTTTAAAACTTTGTTTGAATGGGCAGGTTCTCAGCAGATCTAAAACAGTGCAATTCCATCCAACTTCAGTGAAGATCAGAGGATCTTGGCCAGTGTCTCCTTTTCCTGTTTGATGTTTGGTATTATTTTGGGATATTTCAACCTTGAAGTTATTCTATGCCAAAGTTTCCACAGGATTGCACTTACACAGGTGGGCTAGTGCTAACTGTTACTTACAGTGATGAGATTTCACTCACTGGTTTTGGAAAACCACTGGTTCACTGGTTTTTGAAAACCAAACCAAACAAAAACAAGGAAAAAACACTCCCATCCCTCACATACCCCCCCCCAAAAAACCCATATAAGGACAGAAATCCTCGTCCACTCATGCCCAAGTACACTAAAGTCTGTTCATACTGCCCAATGCCTCCATACCATCCCTGTAGGAGTACCTGCTGCTCACCCACTTCTCCACGGTTTGGGCAAGAGCTATGGGGCACAGCTGAGAGTAGAGAAGGGAGACCACCTAGTGAYGGAAAGCTGTTCTCTAGAGAGAAAAGTATGAAATAAATCCCTGGTGGACAACCAGGCTTATGGTTGCTTCTTCCCTCTGCTTGCAGGGCTCTGAGGTGGAAGGAGAACTGGCCTAGTCCTCAAGATGAGGACATGAGGGACCTCTGGCATCAGACGCATGTTGAGACAGCACTTTTAACACACAGAGAAGAAAGCTTTAAGCCACCAAGGCCCTCTGGTTTAATAAGACTGCTTGTTCTGGAAGGCTGTAGCAGCTATGTTTGGGAAGGACCCTGTAGCTCCTGGAGCCATGAAGCAACAAACACTGTAGGACTGGGAGACAGAGACGGTGTGAGTGTGAACAATTCCCACACCTGCAGCTGCTTTCAGCCAGCATAGAGACCATCTGTGAGTGTGGCTGAGGCCACACTTCTCTTTATGACCATGTTACAACAGATCTCTTACAATCTCTTTAAAATGTTCAAGTGCTTACAGAGGGCTGGAGGYTGTGGAATAGAAGTCAGCAAAACTGCCTACATTATTTGGGCTCAGTCTGACCTTCTTTTGGGGCTACAGAGAGGCCAACCTGAGCAGCTTGGGAGCAGCCTGAGCCCTGCTTCATATCAAGGCAGTTGCATGGGCTGCTACTGAGGTGTAGGGTTGTGAGCAGGACACTCTGAATAATCTCACTTGCTGTAAGCTGACATTTGAATTCAAGTAGAGCTGCAGAGCATCTGGTATCATTTAAATTTACTTCTGTCTACATTGAAAATATCAGAACTGACTTATATCTCACTAGTTCCCCTGGAAAAGCAAAACTAATGGGTCTGTCAGCTCAAAGGCAGGCAGAAGGCTGAGGGCTGCTCTAGAAACCTGGTTGCCTCTGCATGGGACTTCTCTGAAGGGATTGCATCCAACCCAGATGGAGCAATCATGAGCTCCATCCTGTTATGTCTGAGGATTTGAGCTAGTCATGTAATGTAATGTTCCTAGAGGTTGTGAGATTCAGCTTTGGGGCTTAATGGGAATTTCGCCCTTGAATGTTAAGAGAACAAATTGATTTGCTTTGGCTAGCTGTATCTTTCTTCCCTGTTGAGGCTAAAATATGATATTTATGTTATAGACAGAGGTTAAATGGCAGATGTTCCTCTGTTGTTACAATCTTCTCAGCTCTCATAAATCAAAAGATCTTTATGCCAATTTACGCTGAGCAAAGATCTCCAGCAGTCTTTCCCTCACATTGATGTGGGGAGCATCAGTGGCAACCAAGCAGAAGAACCTCGGGGAAGCCAGAGCAACATATAGCTTTAGAAAATACAGTATGGGAGTGACTTCTCTTGAGCTGATGGCACTCACAGAAAGCCTGTGCTGAGTCAGTGCCATAAGTTAGCCCAGCACTTTGCCCACCCACCATGCATTTTCAGCCAGCACTTTGTTCCTCCAGTACTGTAAAGCAATGGACCTGGTGACCTCCCCGGCTCATTCCCCAGGCTGCTCATTGCAAACGTGGCTGGAGGCCCAAGCATTGTACAGGACAGAGCCTCCTCCCTGCAGCTCCTGGAGTCTTGTGTGATCCCATCGAGCAGGTCCCAAGAGCAGGCAGGGCTTTGTGGAGGGATATGCAGCAACGCACAGATGATGCCCACCTTCCACAGTGCCCAACTTTCCCTAGCAGATCTTCAGCCTCTGGAGAGGAGGGGGGATACTCTGGTCTGTCCTCAGACCACCCACCACCACCCACATCAGCAAGACTTCTGGTTCTGGTTTAAACTTTAAATATCAACACTTGTGCCTCAGATACATTCACTTCTCTTCCAAAAGACTARCTTTCTGTGGTCACAGGATAGAAAGATAGTCCCCTCACGCAAGCTGTTCACACATCTCCCCATTTTGAAGCGGAAAACGCAGCCATCCCTCAGACCCCATGCGGAGGTTTATCCTGCCAGACGCAGCTGCCGTGGGCTTGCACCCAGCGCAGAAGAGCCAGCAAACACTGGCACGCAACAGCAAACAACCAGTGTCAGGAGGAGAACCCGGCTGCTGCCTCTTCTCCTCCATCAGATCTCCTCCAAAAGTCACCAGGACTCCCATGGCCCCTCCGATTTCCAGCACCCCTGACACTCTCGCACAGTCCCCCTGAGCTGGATGCRGGTACAGACCTGGCAGCAGCAGAGTGTGCTCGGATGCGGGGCTCCAGCCGCTCGTGGGGAGGAGAATTCGCCAACGCAGGAGCGGTGGGAAGCCCCAGGGGCACCACCTGCCCGGGTGCGAGCAGGCGAGCGCTGGCTCCCGGCTGCGGCAGGGACCGCAGCCCGGCTGCTCGCTGCCCTCTGGATCAGTGCGAAAGGTAAGAGGCGAACAGGAAAAGTGCCGGCCTCGCCAGGCTGGGGGAGGGCAGGCGCCGTGGCGTGGGTGCCCTGGGCCGGCCTCCTGCTCGGGGCTGCACGCACGGCCGCGCGGCTGCAGGGCAGGAGGCGGGAGCCGGGCAGCTCCCCACGGGCACCCCCGGCAGCACCCCGGGGGCTGCCCGACCCCGGCACCACTGGAGCAGCTCTGGCATCGGCCAGTGGGAYGAGGATGCTTCGTGCCACCGCTGGTGCCTGCGGTGAGCAGTGGGCCTCTTGGCCCCTGCGCCGGGGCATCGCCACCCCTGCTGCTGTGACCATCCTGGCCTGGCATCTGCTGCGGGAGCCTCTGCACTGCCCCGCACACATGCACATGCGTGTGTACCTGACCCACGTACCGGCGAATCTAGCGAAGGGACTGCAGAGCAGCCCCCCTCACACCGTCACTGCTGCTGCCAAATACCTGCAATGCCTGCGGGTGCACGCGGAAATGTGCGGGTAGATGTGGGAGGCATTGCTTGACTGACACCTACTCATTGCCTAAAAAGAGCTATTTTCTGCTGGAGAAAAAGAAGCGCCTGTAGTCACCATTCAGCCATAGGGAGCGCTCACCTGAAATCTATAAAATGATTTTATTGGCTTTCCAAGGCAGCAGCACTTAAATAAACTCAGAGAATGGTAGTGGTGGGAATAACCACCACTACGAATGCCTTGTTCATCTGCCTTGGCAGATCTGCACTGGCCTATTGTGTAGCCTGTGGCTGCTCCAGGCAGTTTCCTGACCCAAGACTCTCAAAAGTCCATAAAAAATATGGCACACTCTTGCCATATTTTGCAAGATAATGCAAAATATCTTGCACACTCTTGCAAGTTGCACACTTGGGTTGCACACTCTTTGGCTTTGCTGGCGGCATCTGCTAGGAGGACTGTCACAGGGGAAGTATTTGAAAGATAACTGAAGTAGTAACATAAATGAATGAACGCAGTATATTTTCTTGTATATCCAGAGGTTTAGCCTATGTTTTAAGTGGGGTGAGAGATGCAACCTATGCTTTCCTTGCCTGTGGTATTGCTGCTTGCCAGTAGATCCCGAGCAGGCTCTTAAAATCACAGGCTAATTTTCCTGACTGGATCTAGGCACACTGCTGGTGACTGTGCTAGAGCTGTTCTGCTAGAGCTGTTTTGCTGAGCTCAAACCCTAGAAAATCCATACCTACTTCTGCTGTCATTTGAGGGTCTCCCAGTGCCAGAGCCCAGCGCTCCCTAACCAGACCTTTCAGATATCCTGCAAAAGAAAGGTGCCATGTTTCATATCAGAATGTACTTTCTTGAAGGTATTTGATGTTAGATGGGATTTTTTGATTTAGCAAAATGATACAGCAATATACTGACATCACGATGCAAGTGTAAAGATATTGAAGATATAGAAGAAATAAAGAAGTTGAAGATATTTGATGTTAGATGGGATTTTTGATTTAGCAGAATGATACAGCAACATACTGACATCACGACGCAAGCGTAAACTACACTGAATAAAATATAGYTGTCACGATGTAAAACACAGCTATTGCGATATACAGTTCAATCACAGCACAAGCGCCGTGCCCCTCGCCGGCCCCTGCAGCGTGCTCACCCTCACGATGCCAGCGGTCCGCAGTCACTGCAAGGGGACACACGAGCTGACACCACCTCAAGCCTCCTGCTCTCRTCAGAGTTATTTGTGGGCTGTTGGGTTTTTAATCTCCGCTTCGGGCTGAGCCATGCGTGTGCTCCCTCCTGTGCTGACCCAGCTAACTCAGGAAGATGGTCACACTGCTTTGATGAAGGCCGGGAGAAACATTTATATCCCCCGCTAGTCCATTCAGCTGACATAGCAGCGCGTGTAGACCAAAGGCCACCCTCCGGTCCCCTTTGTGTTGAGATAAAGCCAGCGGTCTGCACGGCAGTGACTGCGGTCTGTCACACCCCGCATTACTCACGAGTGCCACGGGCACGGCGCCCTTGCCCATCTGCCTCCGTGCTGCGGGCTGCTCCTGGCTGGTCACACCGGGGCAGCGAAATTCAGCCTGATTCCACTTCTGGGAAGTTCAGAGACGGACCTGGTAGTYCTTGTTTAAACGCACCTTCCAAGCACTCCCAGAGCATTCATCTTTCGAGATCTTTTAATGCATGCCATAAAGTGTAATGTTTATAGAGCTAGGTTCTATAAAAAGATTTTAACTTCTCCAAATTAAATGAATGGCCCAAATGCCGGAAGAAGAGCCGGTGGCAGATTGGGACCATCACCCCAGCGCTCAGGTAATCATTTTTGCCCTCTAAGYGATGAGTGGCACCAATGCCAGGTCAAGCACAGCCACCAAATACTAGAGAAAAAAAACCAAAGAAACATATGCTCATATGTGAACTAATCAAAAACACAAAAGGAGTTGCTGTGAATTTAAYAGAACGCTAAAGAAGCTTCTGAGAAAAGCAGATGATATAATGAAGGGCTGTGTCTCATTAGGAGAGCAACACACTGCTTGATAAACAAATCTATAAATCCTCTGATAATGCAGAAAGATGAAAAACAAGTTTAGATTACTGCATTTGCAGGTAACAAAGGTGTTGGYCTGCTTGCATCATATTCCCTTTCTGGTTGCTTAGAGTGGAGCCTCATGCCAGGAGAGAGTTTGAAAGGAGATGAGAAATGAGGAAAAGGGCTGGAGGAAGCTTACATGGTCAGTGACAAGAGAGAGCAAACAGGCAGATCCTGCTTCCTCCTCGCAGGGGAAATCTGGTAGCAAATTAGATCATTTCACTTCCTGATCTGCCCTCCTTCTTTCTATGCATCAGTGTGTGGGAATGTATTAGGAAAAAGGAATATGTCCCTTGTGCAGGCCTGGTAGCCATGCCCTTCCTTTTGGAGAAGGGCAAGTGTGGGAATGGAGCCCCAAGGACGTGACACAGGCTGGACACTGGCATCCCAGGCAGGCGATCTGAGCAAAGGCTTAATCRCAGTGGCCTGATTTCATGGCTCCTTTTGGTAGGACAGAGTGCTCAGCTGACACAAAGRACAAGAGGCCACAGAAAGCATCTTTCATCTGAGACCAAGTTACCAGGAGAGCAAGACAAAAGGATGGGGCACAGACTAAAGACCTCAGGCCCCAGGAACCATGAGATGTGACCATTCGTCATTGCCTTTCTGACAACTTTTGCCCAACACATGCTGAACACTTACATATATTTGTGTTCACTTGCCTTTCTCCAAGGTCCTGGGAGCTAGCAGGTCACAAAGAGCAATATGTCAGGGCTGATGTGTCCCTTCCAGGGCCTCTTGGTCTGCTGGTCCTCCATCCTGGGCAATCAGAATAGTGATTACCTGCAAGTGGCATACTCAACAGCATCAGCCTCTCCTGCAGCCTGTAAACACCTCCTACCAGCATGAAATCTGGGAACGGGATCCTGCTAGGTTCTAGGATGCTGGGAAAAACAAAAGTGAGGGCAATGACTAAGCTCCACTTCCCCAAACSCCATTATCTCCTCATGCCACTGAGCAGTGGAATAATCTCCAGCAAAACTAKAGTAATTTATGCAGCTTTGAAGTGGATGAGCTGAGGAGCAGAGCAAACCAAAGCCAGGACTCTTTCAAAAGAGATTTCAAGGTCTATGTGTGATCTCTCTAGTAGTGCCAGCAAGCAAGCACAACTCTGTTACAACTGAGAGTAGAGTTAGGTCTTCATTATGCAAGACCAAGTTTGTCTTTTTAGAAGGATCTAGGTAACTTTTATTTGACTTGGTATAGAGGTACCTTGGTATAGAGGTACTTGAATAGAGGTACCTGGCAGGGAGATTAATTTATTATAACAATGGTAATACACAAAGACCAAACATAAAAGCTACAAAAGTGCTGCTGGCAAAAAGTTTTGCTACCTTCCAGATCTGTCAATAGCTGATAGTTTCATTTTCAGTCCAATGGCAATATGTAGAGTGACTGGATCCATCAGAAGCAAACATAGATTGTCTTTGGAAGGTGATAAGAGATATTTCACAAATATGAAAGCTTGCAGGTCATTTGTAACCTTACTCCTGCTGTGTGTATGTGGGTGTAGGGAAGGTCTTTGTCTTAAATTGGTCTTTGGTTTGTTAAAAGAGACACTGAACTGGGTAGAAGGAATAAAGAATATTACATACTCTTTCAGCGGCATTTGCTCATTCTTAGAAAGACTTTTACTGTGGCTGTTGTGCATAAATAAATAAAGTCTAGTGTAATATTTCTGGCCAGAAGATTATATTTGACAGTTACCCATGGATATCATATTGATCATTCAAAATCAGGGAAAATCAACAGGTAGCTATGCAGACCCTTAGTGTCAGAGTTTTGCTAGTCTCTGGTTCAAGGTCCTGAACAGAAACCAAACTCAGGGCCACTCGTGGTGGGTTCTGAAGTAACCTGGCCGCTTGCTGCCTTGGGTYTCTTCTGCCCATGGTAGATGCCTTCACTGCAGGTCACAGCCACCTGCTCGCCTCTGCCCTCCTCCACAGGAGCTCCTAGGGGACTGACAGCGCTCCAAGTTCTCCAGCTCCCTTGCAAATCCCAAGAGTGACTTTCGATGAAACTACCCTGATGCTAAAGGCCTCCACAAACCTGTTTGCAGAGGGTTTGTGCTCAAGAGACTTCTCCGTGACAGTTGTCTTAGTCATCTGCACATCTGTGGGAGGACTGGTTTTCAGGAAAAACCACAGCMCTGGCTTTCTGCAAATCAAGCTCCACCACATGTCTTGGTTTGGATGTTCAACAATACTCAGGTTTGTGCGTAGCATTTAACAGTCCTGGCTGAGAGAGTGACACTAATTCCATYGTTGATCGCCCAGCGCTAAGTCAAGTGCATGCAATTTCTAAAAAACAAGGACATGGACCGCCTGCTCCCCTCTTTTTGTACATCCTCTGCTATTACCCACCAAGAAAATAGAATTCACTTGGCTGCAGAAGCAGGAGTGATAGTGCAGGTCAGATTGGCAGCTGGTATAAACTGGAGTAGCTGCAGCAGAGTAAACAGAGCCGYGTGGATTTATACCAGCTGGGGAAACTGGCTTGCAATTTTCACCCTGATAATGAAATGCAATTTAGACTGTGAAAAACTCAACGTAAAATTAAAAATGTGCTGACACCTGCAGCATTTGGAAAGGAAAAAACACTGGATGGAGAAGCTTTCAACACACATAACAAGGTTAAATGCAATTCCCTTTCTGAACAGGAATTCATACACACTGGTAGAGGCATGAAGGCTAGAGTGCTACATTTTTATGATGATAATTCAGATGAGTCATCCCTAATCATCAAGCACTAATCAAGCACTCGTTGCTTTAATGGCCAAAGAGGAGAGATTTGGTTTATCGGTGACCGATATTCATCTGACTGCTCACTAAGCATCGTGGGAAGACTCGAGCATTAGCTAGAAATTCATATTCATGCATAATCGTATCTCTTGAGAGCAAACTGCAGTTAGCGGCTCTTGTTGTGTTTCCTRTGTCTTTTCCACAGCAGCATTTCCAGAGGTCTGCAGTGGGTTGGCTGTGGGCAAAGCACTGGCACATTCCGCTGCCTCTATGCCACACATCTCCACCATCATCACTGCATTGTCCCCAAGGCAGACACACGTAAAAATGAGCACGGCCACTTAACCAATAAACACCTGATTTCAAAAAAAAAAAAAAAAGAAGAAAGAAAATTGCAATCTCACTCTGTGGGTACGTGGAGATGGCTGGAAAATTCCCAGGTGTGTTTCTACTGGCTAGCAGAGCTGTTTCACAGCAGTAGATTGTCCAAATCTTGGCAGGGAACGAGCACTTCCTGGGACAAGAACACAGCAATCGTGTTCAATGGTCTCTGCTCCACTCTGGCTACAGGTGGCCACTTCACAGCGGTCACCAGCAGCACCGGCCCTGCGCAGCCAGCACTGCAGCACTTGCCTTGCAAAAGATTAGTCTCCCTTTTTAACATTTGCTTCTTTTCATCAAATGAACAGAGTCTGAGAGGTGAAACTGAAGATTTTGTTTTCCCCTTTTACTTACCACGCTCTCCTACTAATATTCAGTCCCATGAAACATCAAATATATATTTATATACACACACATGTATGTGAATGGGCATCCATTCCCAGCTCTCYATCACCCTGATGCCAGCTCAGAGTGAGGACAGCACATTTTGCCTCGAGCAGTGGTAGTGGAGCCCAGTGTGTATGCAGCAGTCTGTGGCAGATCCCGGGATGTCTCTCTTCTTTCCTACCCCTGCGAGAGAGGAGACCATCTGCATCCCCTCCCTGCCAAGATGCCCGTGCGCATGCCCACAGGCTCTGTCCTGTGGAGAGAATGGGAGAGAAAAGGGAATCCCATGCTACAACCTGTGGATTAGGACCCTGTGCTGGGAGGGGAGTTCATGAAGACTTGAATTCTTGTTTATCTCAATCCCYGCATTTAACAGGGCGATATAAACTYAAATGGCCCTGGAGCTAAGATACACCCTGCAAGGCACTCCCCTTGAAAGTAGGTGGCCTGGTTAACAGCTTTTTTTGAGCACGCAATCAAATCCTTATCTTTCGTTTCCCTTGTAAGCATTGTAACCTCCCAATGTCACCATCAGTAAGCTAAATGTAAACCAAAAATATCTTTTATAAGATCTTCAATCCTTCCAGGGCCATGTTAGATGTATTGTACACATGCCTATTGTCCTGGAGCCCAAGATTTAGGCAAAATTAGACTCTRGATCCCAAACTCAAACCTCTTTTCCTGAGGACCACTTACATCCACTTAGGGATGCTCTGCAGTTGGGTCTCTTCAGGAAGCCACCAAGCAAGGTCAGGTGTCTCCAGGGCTCAGCAGGAGCTAAAGAGTACTTAGCACAGCTAGGGAGGGGGGATATAAAGATGCTACCTGAAGTTACTGCATAAACCAGGTAGATTTACAAAAACTACCTAGTCTTAAAAATAAAAAGCTACAAGTAAAGTTTCWATAAAAAGAGAACAGTGGAGAAAAGCACCGTAAGTGTCCGTGCTTTGATGCTGTGTTCACACTCATGGGAGCTAGTGAGAGAAAAATATTTAAAACTTTTCCCTCCTCTTTYGCAGTATACAGGAAACTAAATGTATACCAGGCTCCCTTAAAGAACAAAACAGTTTTTCCAAAGTCAGCATGCACTGGATACAGGCAATGGGATATACCAGGTATAAAGTGAGCGTGTGATCAAGCAGTCATTGTTGCTTATCTCCTTTGCTCGTTATAAAATACGGATAACCCAGAAAGCCCTTCTCCCTGGTTCACTCTGAGGTTACCTCAGCACCTCCCCATGCAACCGCTGCTGCTGCTGCAGCAGGCGAGAGGTTACCAGACACCCTGCAATACCCAGCAGGGTATGAGCTAGGAGCCCAAAAGGATGCAGGAAATCTGTGACGTGACCCATTCCCTCCTTCCTGGGAGGCTGCAGCACCTCTGTTTAGCAAGAGGATCCCCAGATACATTCCCCTTCACTGCCCCGTCTTGTCTTGTTCTTTGTCTCCCCTAAGGGTATAGGTGACCCCAAGGGCTCTCCAATGGCACCCAAGGGACCCACGCCTTGGAAAATTCTGAGCACGTTGAGAGGGACAAAACTTGACACTAACCTGAGCTGACCTCTGAGTCTAGTTCAGTTTAGTGCTGTGGGACACCTTACACATGAAGCAGAGTTTTTCTTGCACTTACTAAGCATTACACTGAGGCTCCTCTCTTGAAAGCTTTGCCCTCCATTTTTCTATGTGATTAAAAAAAACCCCAAACCCATAGACTTTGCCTATGCACATGAAATACAGGTCCACACTGGATGGGTAGTGCCCCATCAACACACGTGCTGCCAAATCATTCCCTCTCCTTATGTCATTCCAGTTGGCAGATGCAAAAGCACCAGGCAGAAGCAGTCACAAAAACCCAGGCAAACCTGAACTCTGCCCTGACCAGCTGGCAAAAGTCTRTTTTCACAAAGTGCAGTTCGGAAGCAAGATTTCCCAATATTCAAGCATCCACAGTCATTAAAGAACAGGATCTCAAAAACAAAACACGGATCTCCCAACCACATCAAGCCCCTACATGGACAGCACAGTTTGCCTTCCCAGTGTCAGGAAAGCYGGGCTTTCTGAACTCATGACAGTATCACTGCATTGTTGGGAGAGTATTCAAGACCCAAAGCATCAAATCAAAAACTTAACAGTTTTTTTTTCTTTCTCCTTCGGCAATGTACTGCATTTTGGGGTTTTCCTTCACTGAATTTATCCACGTCTGAGTGGCGCCCACCTGTTTTTACCTACTCCTATCCCAGAACACCAAGAAGCAGACAGGTTACTTGCTCAGAAACCAATTTCACAGCCAGAATTGTGAGGAGAAAACAAGATGAAGGACTCCTTAATGGCACATTGAAATGTTCCCTCGAGCCGCTCAAAAGTTTATGCTAGATATTGCTAGGTTAAGGCTGGGGGAGGAGGGTCCTTCACGCTCAAGAAAGTCTATTCTCAGACAGGCACCCAATCAGAAAAGGGGCCAAATTGCGGAGAAGGGGAAACCTGCCCAAACACACTGTCCTGAGAATGGTTTTATTCCAATTTAGATAAAATAATGCTATGTCCTTGCACTCTAGCACATCCAGCCACAGCTTATAATGCTTGCATGTAAAGAAAAGTCCAGCCTTGGCTGCATTATCAAGGATTTTTCTGTTTTGTTTTTAATATACACCCTGTCTTCTATAGTAAGGCATAGAAAAGCCTTTCTCCAACCGCAACCATGCGTATCTTCCTGCTATAGCTTTTCTCCCTTGAGCAAACACTGGATGTAAGTGGTATGAGTAAATTGCCACCCTTCYGAAATCTGAAATTCCTTGCATTTTTGGTTCACTGACCCACAGTGATGTGAGCAGGCCAGCTCTGCCCCCAGGATGTGCTCTCTCTGAACTCGCAGCTCACAAATCCAACTGGGATTTCTTGAAGTCATTGATCAAGGAGCTGAGCACCTCCTTCCTAYGGTTTATACAGATTTGACCATATCATTAATGGATTTTCTCCCTTTTTGGTGTGCGGAAAGTCAGGCATATCGCCTTGTGAGCACAGCCAGGGCTTTCACCATTGCACCTTTCCGAAGCACCTTCCTGAAGAACAGCAGAGGACCTAGGGCTGTCAGCCTAGGACATGGCCACCACCCAGTCTTTCCATCACATGATTAGACATTTCTGCCACCACAAAACACAGTTGCTGTTGTACTGGTAAGAATCTGCACAAGGAACAAATGTAACGCCTACTCTCTGAYATTTGTCCTTCACCTCCACATGCTCCAGTTGTCCTGGTACCCACAGTGGTACCTGTGGCTCCTCTCACAGCACCTCTTGGCCCAGCTTCAGGTCATTGGCCCCAGGGACTGCCTGGATAGGCTGTTCAGCTCCTCGCTTACCTTGACCATGGTCCAGTTTGCCACTGGGTCTCAGTCCTACCAGGGAAATGATTCACTGCAGACCCTGCAGGCGCCAAGATGCCTCCCAGAAATCCCAGGATCAGCCAGAGCAGGAGCAGAGGTTGCCATCACACTGCTCCCCAGAGGACAAGGAGGCTTGATGGACCAGGCCAAGGTCTCCATGAGAAATAGGAACCCCCCCAGGAAGGCAGCCAGTGGTTTGCAGGTGCCGTGATGGGGGCCACAGCAGAGATGCAGAGCTCCCCCATGTCTTGTAGCGATGGGAAATGGTGAGCAGATTCAGCAATGGCGAGCAAGAAAACTGCCTGCTGCTGCAACGTTTTTGGTTTTTTTTTTTTTTTAAGTTTGTGCATACATAGGACATCTTTCCTTTATGACCAGAATCAAGAAGGAAATGAAATCCAGGGCTGGGGAGCACAGAGTACAGGAAAGAGAGCACAAGAGGAGTTCTACTCACTGGAACCAGTGTTTTCTGCCTGATTCCTCTTCACTTCGACCTGTTTCACAGGAGAAAAGGCAAAAGGGTGTGGACCAATTCAGGAGACACGAAGATAAGACGAGGGCACTTGGCTTCTGAAATGCCTTCAAGCAAAGGCATATGCTGTGATTCATTTTTCCAGGAAACATTGACCACATCCCATATACAGCTGTAACTGGTCAATCACATTGAGGCCAACATGCAAATGCTTAATGGAAAGATAAGCAAACAGTTTCAAGCTCCCTCTAGCCTCTCAGCTACCAGCAGCCACTGCTGTTGTAGATGCTGCTGGCACAGAACCTCCTGTTGTTAGACTATTGCTTTCCCATGTATTACTATAACTGTCATTTAAAAAAATCATAAAAAAAAACCTGGAATTTTCCTACAGCAAAATAGGTGCAGAAAAAGAAACACAGAAACAGTATAATGGAATAAGTAAAAATAAACATAATTCTGTCCGGAAGTTTCAACTTTGGTATGGCCTTAAGCCTACTGATTCAGTGTAATAAAATACCTTTACCCCATAAAGGTGCTGAAAATAAAGAAGCAATCACAGATTTTTTTCCCATAATGTCAACAATATTACAGTTGATTTGTGTTGAGCTGCATTTCATTCTATACAGCTTGTTATGTCCAACTCTGGACATGATGGACATCATGTCCAACTCTGCAGCATCTAAGCATCTTTTGGTGTTTTAACCATATGGCTRCTAATACATTTTTCTCTGACCTGAAACAGTCAAGAAGGTCATAGAACTTATGGACAAGAAATCCCCAGAAAGCGTAAGATTTAATTAGACTTGCTATGGGCTTACATTGTGCAATATCAATTAATCATYACTAAGGCCTTTATCTCAGAGCAAGGCCCACAATACAGAAGTGATGAGAAGTGTGAAGTAAATACCAGTGCAGGCAAACTTCATCTCTAGGCTTCTCCCCCTTTTCAAGGCAATTCATTCTCTTCTTTGTCTGTATCAGCACTGCATTTCTGAATTGTAGMCTCCTCATGGCAGAGACCTCATGTTTCATTTACTGAAAACCATTCACAGAGTTTGGGCATGGTGTAATTAGAAGTAATGATGATGACATTTAATTGATTTTGAAGTTTTCCTCTATCTTCAGTCCGCATAATGACTGACAGAGCCAGAGCTTCCCAGAAGTGCCAGAGGCTGCAGCTCCACCTAATGACATAGCAAAGCTCACTTCCAACCTGTGTCAGGAGAGATTAGCTGTGGGAGAGAGGCTGCCAGCGCTCCGCTCTAACCTTTGGTGTCAGTCATCTGGGGACACAAGCCCAAGGCTATTGCAAAAGGCAGCTGGAGAATACATAAGCCAGTGGCTCACACGGCAGCTAGTCAAAGGCAGTGATGGACAAAGTAACGTTCAAGTGGTTGGGCCAGTCCACTGAASCACTGGCCGGATGATTTGCAATATATCAATCAGCCTTAACAGGTAGCCCACAGCTTATTGCCCTGTTTTTTTTGTGCAGACCTAAAAGAGATGGAGAGACAAAACTGCATTAGAAACACGAGCTCAACAGCAAGTTCAGGAAAAGGAACCAGTTCTTTCCACTGTTTTCCCCTCTTCTGGCCAAGAAGTGGGATCATGAAGGGCACACCCGCATGATCTGATGGCTTTCAGTGAGGAATTGAARCATTTTTGCTCTACATCCTCAGTCCTTACGACTGGCAAGGAAGCAAGAATTTGTTTATGCTACCATCCCCAAAGAGTGGAATTACTAGATAATAAAAACTGTCCCATTTTGGCTAGAATTTTTGTCTAGAAGAAATTCTAATAAATCCAAGTGAAAAATGAGTGTGGGAGAAGTGGAGACTGTGCGGGTGCAAGGTGCCACATGGCTTCATGTTGGTGCTGTTGACCAAAGCATGTTGCACTGTCTACTGCCCATTTGGCTCTGCATCCATCGGCCCTGCCCGGAGGAGCTGCAGCATCCCGTGCGAATCCTMGTGCTGCTGCCTCACTCTTTACTCCTCCTCTTAGTCTGAGTTTTACATAGATGGATTTTTACACACACAAATGCACTTTAAATGTGTGTACATGAACATTTTCCCCACACACACTACATTTTCATTGCTTCAGCCATTTCTTTTCCTGACAAGCATTTTTTTTCTTTATTTCTCTCCCATTTCTAACAATGGGCTAGACACGGAATGAAGCTGTCTCTCCTTAACTTAGGCTGTCACACGTTCCTCTTCCTATGTGTTTAATAAAAGACTGTTGCTCAACTCAGATTTTCCTTTKCTTCTCAGTCATCAGCATCTGCATTGGTGCTTAGACAAGGGCCCTCTCTATTGTCCATACTCAATTTACTGTCTGGGTATGCCATACTGAGTTGAGTTATCTGGAGATAACCCAACCACACGCAAATAGTGAGGTGAGTTTAATGAAACTGAAAAAAAGAAAAAGGCTGTAATCCATCACTGAGGCATTTTAACAAACTAATCTAGTATTCTGCTTTTACAAACCCCTGATGGAACATAAGCTTCCTCATTACTGAAAAGCAAATGTCTGCAGAGAATGCATTACCATTAAATGAAAAGCTCCTAGCTAGAAATAAATTCCAGATCCAGACAAAATTGATTTGGAAGACATACAGAGGGAGAGCAGGTGAAACCCCAACCAGCATGAGTGTGGAAAACACCACCACAGTGGAAGCACCGGTGCCGTCACAGTGCTCAGGCGTTGCACTCTGCTGCTCTCCCATCCAGGCACCCTGAGAGGACCAGGCAGACCAAGGGCTTGTGCTGCAAAGTGCTTTGTGGACACTCTGGTTCGGCTCACCCTGGGGAGACTTCTTCCTGCCRGACCTTGTCCACCACCCAAGCCCATGGCCCTCAGTTATGTACAAATGAAGGTGCTCTAACTGGATGCAAGGCATCAAGTGCTTCATCTTGCTATGGCAAAGCCCATACACTAAGCAGCAAGCAGTTATTTAGAAAACGGCATACAGTTCTAAGAAAGCATTTTCCCTAAGTGGTGGCATTACTTTACCGCTGCCACTCGTACTCTGCCACCCGCAATACAGTGACTAACGTATTTACTAATTTTAAGCCTACTTTGTTCTGCACTGGGGAATGGAAAATGTGAATTCCTGTTGTTCAGTGCACACACCAGATGTAGGACATAATTCCTTTCGTTTGGAAAGTTTAGTTTCCAAACACCATCCATTACTCAAACTGTATTAATGYAGCAGATTTACCATCCAAATAGTTTCCAGTAGACCTCATCAAGAGGATGTTTTTCTTGATGTTCTGACCATCTCTACTCATTTCCAAAAGCTCCCCTTAGTGTTGTCTTTCACCCCAAATGCTTTCTAAAGGAGTAAGCAAGCTTCAYGTTTGTTCAGAAGGTAAAGCCATGAGCAATGCCTAATCTGGAAGCATCATCTGAACAGTCCACCCAGTGAGGACACAGGGAACTACTCAAAAGGTTGAGAGTCTCAGTYTTGGATATTTTATCTGAACCAACATTTCAGACAATCACATCTCTCAGAGTATTGCGGGTTGAGTCCCAAACTCCTGAGTGTTTCTGCCTCTTCCTRCACATCTCCAACAACCACTTGACTTCATCAGTAGTTTTTTCAACATTTATGGGGAAACATCATTTACTCCCAGTTCCCTGGGGTTGAGCACGCCGTGCCATTAGCCAAGGTGCAGAATAGCACCATGCAGCCACTTCATCTCTCCTTCTGTGGGGAATTCTGCTCTCACCCACTCAGCTACCAAACTGTCCCCATACACATGGATTCACCCAAAGGAAAGACTGCATGAAAATATCTGCTGGTTCTCCAGGGGAGGCAGCAATCACTTTTGCCAAACCCACAGCTTGTATCTTGCCAAGATCGGGCTGTCCTGGGGCTAGGAGCCCAGCATTGCCTGAGCCAGGATGGAGCTGTTGTGGGCCCTCCCTGGAGTCCGTCCTCCAGGGACTGAAGCCTTTGRCTTGACTGGCCTTGAAGTAGAGAAGTGGCTCAGTTGCAGGCTCATTGCTGTTGCAGCACCCAAGGCAAGGAGGCAAAGGTTTCCCTTGCCCCATTGCAGGCCAGTGCTCCCAACTCCTCCAGTGGTTCCCCCATGCGATCCCTGCYTCTCATCCCCCAGCACGCTGCTGCTGCGACTCTTCTGGGGCAAGTTTTGCATGCATGGCCCTACATCCAAGCAAGGACAGCGACCCAACATGCTCAGGCAGGGAGGCTRTAAAAGCAAAAGACGTGGTTGTCACAGGTCTCATGGAGCCCTGCTGCAACGAGGAGAAAACGCCTCTGCAGCTGCTGCCTCTGTCTCCGTGCTCAAGCAGGTTCCCCCACTGCAGCAGCACAAGACACGATGGAGACTTTGCCATGACAACAGCTGGGAGATGAATGAGTGCTCGAATCCTTTTCAGAGAAGATGCTGATTGTTTGTAACTCTCCTCCACTCAGTTCTGTTCTTGTAAGTCTGATCCTCACGATATTAAATGCTTCTCTCTCCTCCTTCACAAAATGTAATAATGTTCTTGATGGCAAATAAATTGAATACGTGGACAGCCATGACTTAATTGCTGGAGATGAGGCAACCTCCTGGAAGGAGAAAAGAAAAAAAAGAGTCAAAGAGAAAAGTCAGCCATAAAGAAAAGCTTTCTAGAATAAAATAATAGCACAAAATAGCACTTTTACTTGTGGTACTATCACACCTACTTTTTCTTAAAGCTCTGTCTCCAGCTCTAAATTATCCACTCGCATCTCCACAGAAGACAAAAATGTTTCTGTGATTTATTCTCTTTTAATTTCCTAAAAAAGGTCATATGCAGAAAACCYGTATGTGCCTATGATCTGCATGCAGTTGTGTCAGAACTGCTTAAAATCAACAAATAAAGAAATTGAAGATTACTCAGTATCTTCTGATACTAACGACACAAAAGAGATACATGTATGGCATATAGAAAAATAGCAAAGATAGCAATACTTTCCCTTCTAATGAACAAAGGGAATATCCACAAAATACTTGAAGGCTATATAGTTTTGCTCTGCAGTASCTTGAAGACAAATAGTAAAATATTTTCTTTTTTAAGCTGTAGCAACATTTTCCTCTCAAAAATACGATTTCTTGAAATGACAGCTAGTCCCAGAAATGTAGCAGTGGCTGCTCTCTCATGTTGAAGGTGGCAGAACATGTTTCCTTTCCTTGTCCACAGCAAAATCCTGGCTCAGTAACTCAGAGCAGAGCAGGGAGGGAGCTGGACACCAGGGCCAGGCTAGAGCAGACTTTCAGACTGGTGGAAACGCTGGAGTCACCCACAAACAGCAGCCTAGATGGACTTTAACATAGATGACTCTGGCTTAGAATCATAGAATCATTATGTCTGGAAAAGACCTTCGTATCCTTGAGCCCAACCATAAACCCATCACCACCATGCCTGTGTCCTCATCAGATGTCTTTGTAAGATGCAGCATCCTGACAGCTAGTGCTGCAGATGCCTGGGGCAGGAGACCTGCTCTGCTTCCCCTTTCTCTCATTCATCCATAAGGATTCAAAAGGGGATTAGAGGAAAGGGTCTACTAAGTCAAGGACCCCTCTGCTGACCTCACTGCTGTTCTCAAGCTGCAACAGGACAGCAGCATGTTGACCCACTGCAGCATCTTCGCTGAGAAAAGAAACATACAAAAGTCAGAGGGAAGACTGAGGACACTGGCTTCTCATATGTTTCTTCAAAGGCAGTATTTTTGTGCCTTTACTTCATCATTTTCTTTTAAACTACGCACTTAAATCTCTAGGAAACACCACCACCAAAAATAATGGCTCTCATAATGACACAACCATGAAAAGCTACACTTTGGAAAAATATATGWATGGTGAATCTCTTTGCAGGTTCTCAATCTTCATTGCCAGAGGTCTGAAGCTTGTGCTTAAATACACGTTTTGTTTAGCAAAATTTACAATGCATGAAAACTTGACAAGGCCAAGGCCTCAGATCATCCTGGTGCTAGGCACTGTTTTTTCCTGGGCCAGAGTCAGCCCTGTTGGGTGCTGCCCTCCCCTCCAGGCACCTGGCCAGGGCAGGGTGCAGCTCTCCTCACCAATGCTGGGCTGTTATGTTCTGTATTTTTCCTAGTGATTCATTCCCTTGGAGCTGTCTCGTGCTGCGGGAAGAGGTCGGCTAATAGCACGAGTCATTATTTAGACACTATAGTAGTACAAAATTGATATTTCATGTTGTTTATTCACTTTCTTTGCAGGCTTTGCTTTTGAAATTGAATCACTAGCTACTAAAAAGAAAAATACAGGTCTTAGTTAACATCTGCGTAGGATGATGATGAAAACTTCAAGACTAAAGCTACACACATTAGCCAGGCTACGAATGCTCTCTTTGCACTAGACTTCACATCTGACATGGCTTGTGACGCTCACACTGCAACATCCTCCACCTCAGGCTGGTTTAGGAGACACATGCAGGTCTCAGAGCTGAGATGGTCCAGTCCCAAYAGCTGCTGAAGCAGTTCTGCCCTGGCACTCACAGGTGACTTAGTTTTTCTGTTTGATGTTTTTCCTCTCAATGCAATACAATCATCCAAGGTCATAAAAACTTATTTTTAGGAACATGTGCTTATGTGAATTGCATTTKTGATTTGCTGCATTTGGCTCTTTTACAGCCACCTTGCTACTACTGGGCATGACACAAAGGAAGGAAACATCACAGATCAAACTCCAGCAGCAACCATCAGCTCTGCTTGGGCAAGAGGAGCAGGACACCCGGCGCTGAAGTCCCTCCAAACAACATGGGCCCTTTAGGCCAACTTGTGCGACTTGCACAAACCACCCCAGCTGTCCAGTATAAACCAAATCAAAACAAAAAAGGTTTATTTCAAATATTTATTTCAAAATCCTATCTGGATGCTCCTGTCCTTTGGAGGGAGATGCCACCTCTAGCAGGTGAAAAACATCTCCCATAAGGTCATGGACCAGCCTCCAACTCCCTTGGGAACCCGCAGCTCCAGACAATTCCCTGGCAGGAACCATGTACCTGTGGCCGCTGGGCCAACTTTCCAGCCACTCATTACAAGCAAATATGCCAAACCAGAGATTTAATACCTTTCTTTTAAGGTGGGTCACAATTTACCTACCTGCCCAAACAGCAATCAGCCAACAAAGCAACCTGAACTGAGAGTCAGACTAATGCAAATATATATATACACACACACATAAATTCAGACCAGCAACTGTTTTTCTTTTTTTTAATCCTCCCCCCTTCCACCCAGAACAAATCAAACACAAAAGCCTTCTGTTCTGCTGTCAGCAATGTAAAAATCCCCTGAATTCTYATTTTATTTGATAACATCCTGTTAACTGAGGTTGAAATAATGGGAATATGTTGACTTGTGACGCAAGGACTCCAAGCACGTGTCCGTCACCATTTTCAGTGGCAGCAGGCACACAGGGATGTTGTTTCTGCTCTATTCTCTGTATAGAATTGYTTATAGAGAAGAAARATAAAATAAAGAGAGAGAGAGAGAAACAAATATACAGAGCGATTCCCATTAAAATGTTCCCAGTATGTTTCTTGACTTGGCAATCAGATCAAGGGCAGCCAGAGCCTAAAGGGGAAGACTCCTGCCTGTAAGTGCTGTGAATCTATCTCCAATAGGTAACTGTGCTAATAAACAAAGGAAAATAAATGTTCCAGCTCAAAAAAATAGCTTTGGATCAAACCATTTAAATATTGACTCTTTTTATTATTATTATTATTTAAGATATAGACCTGGATTTGAGCTGCTGGAAGGGGTAAGGAGTAACACGTTGCAGTCCCAAATCTGCAAGTTGCACTTGAAATGCATTTGGGTGCCCGAGTTCAGCTTCCACTACCTGAAAAACATTTGACAGGAGCTGTGAGCGTGGCTTTTATCTGCAAGAGCTTAATGTCTGCTGCGTTAGAAATGCTGCTTGGGGGATCCAGCATGCCAGGGGACTGCATAAGCATCCAGATTTCTCCCTGCAACCCTCCCACAGAGAAAGTTAGGTCCCTGCTTAAAAGATAATGGGGAAAGAAAATTTGAGAGCAGCTGTTTGTGCYTGAGGATCCATCTGTTGCCTCATCTAGAGCCTTGGCACTCATTTTAAGAGGGAAAACATGGGTGTCTGATGCGCTGACAAAGGCAGTAATCACAAGGGGCTGGATTTCCACGCGCTTCCAGGTTTGGACCTGAGCCAAACGAGAAGGCTGGCCTAGCTGGTGGCACACTTAACTGTCCSCGATGCAGTTACTGCTGACATTGAACCACCGTCGATGAGCTCAGGTGCTTAATGCMACCAGTTTCTTAATGTGCTTATGGTGCTCTGATAAAACCACAACCATATTGCTGCCGCATTGGACAGACTGGAACAGGGAGCTGGAAAAGCATTTGGACCTTTGTGAAGGAGTTGTAAATGTCATCCTACATTTTCTACTGACTACCTTTTAGAAGCTCTCCAAGAGCAACATCATGGAAAATTTCCTATTTTGAGTAAGGACAATTTTGAACAAATTGTTCCACAAGCAGAAGAATCAGAGAAACTTGCATCCCTATCCTGCAGGTGGACTTTTTGATGTCCCCTAAAAAAATGCCAAAAATAATTGAAGCATTACAGAAAGGTAGAACAGCTCTCTGTCAACTTTCCCCTCTGATAAAGAAAATGTGGGCAAAGGAATAGAGGAGCCTTAAAGGCACCAGCATGTCTCTCTCCTGCACCCCACTCCTCACATGAAACTTCCACCAGCAGACAATATCCAGACAGACCTCAGGATTATTTGCAGTATAAATTCTCTGCACGGTTGGATCCCTCTCTGCGGAATTTGTTTGTGGAGCTGGGGCAGAATTCACAGCACCATCTGGTGTTGTGTAACCAAGTGGAGCACAGGGAAATGGAGAAGCTCGGAGCCCAAACAGCTATCAACATTTGCAGCTACCGAGCAGCCTCGCAGCCAGCCAAGCTGTGGTGTCATCAGCAGGAGGCTGCCAGCTCCAGCTCCAGCACCATCCTCAATGATTTTGCAACCTCAGCTGGGAAGGACTTGGTTTTGAGGTGGCACTACTGCTCAGAGCGACGATAGCGATGCGGCTTCCCACTCACCTTAGGCAGGAGGTGCCAGCACCCCTAGCGTATCCTTGAGCTACGTGACTTACCCCTCGGGTAACACAATAAATGAGCCCGTTCAGCACATTTGTTTTCCATCAAGTCAGCAGCTACTTAGATTCACAAGCTTTTATGCACAACTCTGCTGATCAAATCAAGATATCTAGTGTAACCGATGCGAAGAGCTCTCAAGAATCGGCTGCTTGCACTGTACGCCTGTTTTCCACACCTCATGTAGTCCAACCTGCAAAAGATGCACAGCAGGGAAATGCAGACCGGTTCAWATCTGCCTAATGTGTAAAGAATCATAGCTTTCAACCTGAGCAATTCCTCTTGCCTCCTCCACACAGCCCACACATCTGCCACAGCTCTCAGTAGTCCAGATATCTGATGAGCAAGGTACCCCTAAAACAACACAGAAACACCTCGCTTCCGTATTGACATTCCCTGACATAGAAACTAGAGTTTGCTTCAAGTGAGCCCTAGAACAGTTCTGGCAACTTGGGAACTGTGCAAGAGAAGCAAGTGCAGAGAAATGGAATACAGAGCAGTATTAATACTCAGATGGATGTTGGAAGCCTTTGGAAATAGAAGTGGACACATGGATGAAGCTGCACCTACAATAAATCATTGTCAAAATATGTGAAGAAGTCCTGGGTCTTTACTAACCAGCACAAGGCCCAYGAATTCCTGAAACACAAGTGCTATTCCTTCGCTGGATGGAAGAGCTCTTGCTAAACACCCTTCCTAAGCAATACCATTTGGCAGAGATTACTGGTATCACAAACACACCTTCTTTTTGAACTCATGTAAAAGTTTAGGCTGCTAGAAAGCTCTTCATCAGCAGCCAGCTATGAGAACTGCTCCATGGCAAGTACGTGTGGTAACACTGTACTATGGACAGGAAGCTTTCTGACCTACCTACAGGAGCTATGTTATAGCAGTGCTAGGCTATAATTAATGTTGTGTCAAAGTTTCCATTCTATAACATTGCCCTAGAAGGAGGCTGTGTATAGAGCCGAGGGTACCTCATGGTTAAACACAAATTGCTTGCTGTGTTAAGTGCAGCTGAGGCTCCAAGCTGAATACTTAACCATTACTCATCCAAATAAATTTAAGACCTCACTGCCAGGTACAACAGCTTCCTTACCCTTATTTGCAGATTTCATGGAGTACAAACAGCATTGTTTTTGTCAGAGCAAAGTTTCTCATCTTGCCTTTTCTCAAMAGATCTTCTAAGGAAACAGAAGTCTTCAATTTTTTTCCTCCACCATCAGTCATTTAGCGTTTCCCTTTTTACAGCAATCACACAACACCTCATCATGCCTTTCCCCATGCAGCAATGTTGTTTAGGTTTTCCCCAATCTAGTGCTTTAGATGATGAGCTCAACTATGTCACATAGATCAGGTGTGCATGCATATCTGCCATCAGATTGAAACATATATTAAAAACGAAGTCCAGATAGCACCAAAGTCCTTAGCTTAAAAATAAGCTTAAAAATGGTATTTGCTTGTAGTTTTAAAATGAATACCATGACTTGCTTGTGCCTTGACAAACACAGACCCTGATCAGCACCATCACCAGTGAGGCCATTGCAACTTCCCATGTGGCTCAAGCTCAGTGGCGAGCGTGTCGAGAGTATCATAGACGTGCAATGGGAACACAAGGAAGTACTGGCTTGTTCTTGATGCACTTCCAAAGTTATGGGGAAGATGGGAAGTTGAGAGGGAACTGGTGCATCTGAGGAACGTGGGGCTGTGGAACCCRTGTGTTGGGCATGCAAGGTGAAGGGCTCTTTCGCCAGGAAGKTTCGGGAGCTGGAGCAGGAGCATTGTTCAACCGTGCGCACGGCAGCAGCACTGGCAGGAYTGCAACGGGGCTGGTCCGTCTCTCCACAGCTCCCACCAGCACTAGCCACAGATTAGACACAAAGTTGGTGCTCCTACTGTGCTCACTCCTTTCCCTGTTAGGCTGCCTTAAAGGTTTTGGAACGACTTGGATCTAGTCCTGAACCAGGTCACCACATCTCATACCTTCTTGATATGCAGCGGGAAAAAAGCAAGAGACATAAGTAAAGGCTGCTCTGTGTGTCTCCTATTCCAAATCAGTTCCTCTGATCCTAAATATTTTCTTCTAATCCTCTACTACCTAGCCAGCTTTTCTACCACACTATGCTCACTTTTTCTTCCCTCTGTCTCAGTTTTGTTGCCTCTTCCTCATCCTTAAAACCTCAATATGAGAAAGTTCATGGTGGAAGAGCACGGCTAAATTTACTTGTGAGCCTTTTGCATTGGACTTAAGTTTGAAGAGG
>NW_020455482.1:588818-646806 GCF_003342845.1 Nothoprocta perdicaria
TTCATCAACTCTTCTGTACCCGGCTGAGGAAAACTAAGCCTGACCCCAACAGTCTTTCTCTTTAGAGCAGCTCCAGTACGTTGACGGAGAGCATCCTCAGAGCTTGGGTAGCCACTTTGCTGCTGAAACAAGTACCTTGCACAGAATGGAAAAACTATTACAGGCAAGATTTTTCTTCTAGAGCACTTTTTTCCTTTCACCCCGCCACCTCCATACAGTAAATAAAACTCTTTCCTTTCCAGGTATCCATCACAAATTAGCCTATTTTCCTTGGTCCAGAATGCTGCAGTTATGACATGCAAGAGTTTTGACCTTCAGAACAAGGAACAAGGAAGATACAGAAATTCCTTCTCATAACAAATGCATTAACACGTATATTCTTTCTGCATACTCTGCCTCCTGCAAACACAGCACATAGCATTCACATATCATTTGAGATGTTTGAAAAATAGTTATTTGGCTGAACAAAAATTTCTTTATGACCTTCAATACAGAGAAAAATCACAGGCTGTCAATTTCTGAAATACTCGGGAGATTGGAAACAACATTTTTTTAAAGAAATATCTGAACAGGGCATTTAAAACGTAAAGGACATTCAGAAGATATTGAAAACACTGAAACATTTGGCATTTTGTAAGGAAAAAATGCACTCACAGTCCCATATATTTTCACTGTGTAAAGTGCCAGCTGAAGGCCAGATGACTCCAGATCCCATTTGTCCCTACTGAGCAAGGGGTCAGTAATTCAACACTAAGGCAGTGCTGAATACCCTTGGCCTGATAAACTGAAGAACATTAACACCTGAATCATTCCTGCTATTTTGGAATTTAATGAGCACCTCAGCACTTTGCTCCCTTCAGAGCACACCAGGCCATAGGGATCAAACTCCACACCACAGTGTGGGTAAAACCAAGAGTGGAAAGTGAGAGGTGTAAAGGTATAGGCTATACACTGCCTTTTACACCAAGTCACGTGTTTTCTTAGCACATATGAAAGGAATAAATGGATCGTTAGTTGACTTATCATAAAAAAAGGTTCTATCCTACACCACTGAACTCTAATCCTGGAAAAGGCCAAAAATAAACAAAACACCCACAATGCTGTTAAAAGCACTTTGTGTGAATTGCTGTCTGACTAATGCAGAGCAAAACGGCTACATTAAGAAATCCTTCTTGATGAACTAAATACCGTGTTTCACCTTGCCATTCTAAGTCAAATGCTCCTTGTGAATTAATACACATTTACATAGTGGCCACGAACAGCATGTAAACTTCACGTAAACGTCACCTTTTAAGTTTGTAGTCAGTTTTCACTGTAAATGGTCTATGTGCCCCTTTAAAAGAAAGGATTGTAAGAAAGTTTAAAAATGCCTTTAAAATTTTTCTATAATAATTTCAGCATGCTTAATGTCTATAGACCACAAGCAATTTTTCCTCCGATGTACGTGGCACAAATATCCCAGACAGCTGTATCTTTCCTCTAGCATAAAATCATACCCAGTTTTTAGCAGGTAGCTTTACTGCTGCTGGTTATACTTCCTTTGACCTGGTTCACTTAAGGGTAAGATTTGGATTAACACTAATGTGAAAGAGTATAATCTAAAGACATTGTCACAATTATAAGCACTGGCCATGACTGCAAGACTGTAATGCAATGCAGGCCAACCTTTTATAACTTGTGTTTCCTTTTACATAATCATTATACTGATCACTGTTTCTCTCCTTCCCCTAGGAAAAAAACCCTCTCCAGGCTGCTTGTAGTTAACCTCTCATCTGAGGAATTAAGATGCATTGACAGACCCAAACACTTTACATGTGTGGAGTTCTCATGAGTGCCAGCAGTGTGCAGGACACCGTTTGCCATTCTGCAATGTACTGCTCAAACTGCTTGGGATTAAATGCTGAAGCTCAACATTTAAAGAGTATTTCACTACAAGATTTACTGTATACCACAGAAACGTTTCAGTCGACTGTATTCACAGTGACCAGAAGCATGGAAGACTCCGCATACATGATCTAGCAGTAAAACTATTTTCCTTCTACTATCTCGTACTATCTACTACTAAAAAATCTATTTTGACAGGAGTCTTAGGCTGCAGGTTGAATTTTTGGGTTTATTCAGTGATAGGCAATGCAACATAACTTGATATTTAGCTCCACCTATTGGGCACCTTCAAAACTCTCTTTCAAGTTACTGAGTTCAAAGAAATTAATTCTGTTCTAAAGCTCTGACCATGTTCTTTTTTTCCCCAGAAAAAAAAAAAGCTAAAAAAAAAAAAAAGATGTGCTGAGAACTGTTCAAGAGTTGTGTATTTAAAAAGCCTGCAGATCATTTAAGAGAAGACGATGAAGCAACCTAAATAGAACTTTGTCTTTAAAATAAAAGAAACAAAACTGTTCAGTGTCTCCTTACAGAGATAAATAAAGAAACATGACCTGTTTTCCAAGTCACTCCCAATGGATGACCTTAAACCAAGATGCAGTACAATATACATTCAGCTTTTTAAGAAGTCTTATTTTAAGAAGTTAAAAATAATTCTGATTGCTTTCTGAAACAAAAGCTGWCTTGCCAGCTCCAATCTCTAGCTTTATTCTAAAACTTATTTGGACCTCGTCAAATAATCTGGTATAAACGAGCAGCTCCCTGAAAGCCATTCTTCATTTATATTACTGGATCACAAAATTGAAGCAGAAACATCTATGAAGTGTAATTTTTCAGTTCCCTCAAAAGCAAATACTGGCAACACTATAACCAGTTTACTTTCTACAAGCAGGGCATTTCTACTTAGCTTTTGAATACTGCAGATATACTTCATGAGGAAGTTCAACTATTTTATTTAATTTTCCTGACAAGAGACAGACACTGTAAGGAAACAACACTGAGATGATTTCACCAAAATCTATTTAAGGCCATCATATTTTCAAAGATTTATCTTAATTGAAGTTTTAGAAGAACCATTACATTAAAAGTAAAATGATTTTACGAATCAGAGGTCATAAATTCATGATGTGAAGAAGAGAGGAAGCAACGATAGCATTTTGGCAGAGTCCATAGYGTAAACTTTCTACCACTGTAACGCACAGTGGGAGGAAGCTGGAAGAGGGCCTCAAGAACCACATGCCTAGATGGAGTGCGTCTTCCTTAGGCACCCCAAAAGGCACAATACACCCCAAAAAGGAAATCCAAATCATGTAATAGTGATGGCTACCTGAATGACTCTTAAAAGAAGACTTTTCCTCTTTAGCATTTTCATGGGCTTAGTTAACTGCTTGATCCTGGAGCAATTCCACACACTCACTCAGGCAGCTCACAGTGTATCCCCAGGTAGCACAAAACTGACTTACACAGAAGTATTTTGTGCCTCCTTCTCCAGAGCTCTGCAATGCCTTGGTCAGTAAGTCCCATCCTGCTCACCTTTAAAGCTGGGAGGCTCCTGGTACAAAACTGAGCAAAATGAATTTGTAAGCAACAGTATGCTACCAAAACATGGGCTACCTGCAGAACTATCTGGGGTTGGGCTGTCTTGGGCTATCAAAGGCAAGTACTAAGTCARGAGAAATACACAAAGATTCTATATTGACTAATATAACATATTTCCTAATATAACAAATGATTAAATGGAGATACACTTCAAAATAGAAAACAAAAAGGAGTGATGCAAGTCAAACTCCTATCTATATTCTAGGGCTCTTTGTACATTTTTTCTTATTGGAAAAGGAACTTTCTTACTGAAAAAGGATCTCTGCATTAAATTTGGCAGGTGGTAGCAAAGTACAAACCACCTCAATATTTCCAGACACTAGGACAATGACACTTCATCCATGAGAATGGAACCTCTTCCTACGCCTATGGAAGTATTAAGGATATCACAGTACACAACACATGCTGAGTAACAGGGAATTGCTTATGTCTTGGCCAGAGTTACAGATGAGTCGCTTCAGCAGTAAGGAAACAGGCRCACGCTCCATGTATGGAGGTGTCTGCAAACATCTTGGCAATAAGCACTTCCAAGTTATCCTGAAGCTCAAAAGCTGGTGGCAAAAGCAGCGCCAGACTGAAGACCACTGAAAGGCTTCCTGTTGGCTCTGCCTCCACGCTGCCCTACGAGCGCCCAAGGCAAAGGCCTTTAACACCCTCCTGCAGGCCCAGGTACCGAGCTCTGCCTACCCTTCAGGGAGGGGAAACGTGATTTCACAAACTGACTGAGGAAACACTTTTTTAAGCCTAAATGTTCCTCAGCCTATTGGAAACATGGACCCAGCACCTAGAGGAGCAGGGCTGGGAGCAAAGAGGAGGTAGGAAGAACAGCATCTCTGAGCGCTGGCCTTTGGGAGCAAGGGAGTCTGCAACTGAGCAGGTGACAACTGCCACCTCAGGCACCTCTTGTCACTTCCTCCTCCCATTTAGCTTGTTCAATACTTAAACTTCCATCATTTTCTTTCTAAGCCTCAGAAGGAGAGTGCTACAGAACAAGCCAAAAGATAAAAAGGAAGACAGACAGAGATGCTATACTGTTCAATACTTAAATATAGGTTAGGTAGGTGACAAAACGGTTTCAAATACGATAGTCATCCCTTATCAATTTAATTTCTGCCAGAGAAGATAAAGCCAGTTCTGACAGATCCATTTTATCATCTACTCAACTGAGTCACCTTCCTGGTCCTGCTTTATCACTGCAGTATTCAAGGTGAATTATCTTTGTTATTACTGGCTGTTCTGCATCTCTCTTTCTAAAAGATCCAAACATGAATTATTGAAAGTGGTAAGTAAGATTTTCTGTAAAATGTTTTAAGGCACATTAATCTGGGTTAAGAGAAAAGATGAAACAGGAAATATAAGAACTAAACCTGAGACCTAGCAAGTAAGTTTCCAAACTCAGCCTATGCCTGCAGTAAACAGTGCACCCTTCACTATTAGTTCATGTGTTTGGGAGACAGTTCTAGCTGTAGTAAAACATAAACAAGCTTTAAAGATAGATATCAGAGTTTCAGGTTAAGGAACATGCCCTCCCCAAGACATTCTTTTTATTGTGACAAAACCAGACTTGACTAGACAGGTGACTTATGCCAACGGCAAAACCCCACGCCGCAACTGTTAAAGGCGGCATGAAGGGGAGCGCTGCTGGAGTTCATTCCTCTCCCCATCCCTGACAAGTCTGGACTGCACAAAACCAGCTAATRCACTTGCCCAGTATTTCCAGCATCAAAGCTATTACACTTGCTGCTCTGAAAAGTAACATGTGATTATAAACCAACTTGACTCCCACCTATTTCGAAATCAGCCTTGGAAACAAGGCCCTTCATTTGCCACGGCACAAATACATAACCTAACAACAGAAGCTTCATGTGGATCAATAAAAGGGAAACAAGCCTTGCAAAAATGACAAGTACCTAAGATCGCTTCCGGACTTACAAGCGAGTGGATACTATGCTTATGTAGACAACAAATAATAAAACAGAGCAACCTACACCTCCAGAAAGAAAAACACCACTTCTTTAAAGCACACAGTTTCAATTGGAACTGCTAATTCAACTTGCAGCTTCTGATTTCTTCAGGACCAAATTACTCTCGTTACTCAAGCCAGGCAGTCCCACCAGACAGGCCTGCTACTATAAGCAGCAGAACTCTGTTATGTCAAGACATTTAGTTGGGGACAGTTTCTTACCACTGCCAATRTTCACGAGCCATACATATTGAAAAGAATGAGTAGCATTTATATAACTTTTGTACCCTAAGTGTATTTGACCTGTATTCAGGTCAATTTTTGCACATTTTTTTCAATCCAAACACTTGGTGAAGTCACTGGACTGCTGACACAGGCACATTTTTCATATTCAATGAGGTCTAAAAATAGAAGTACTAATGTTGCAGAACACTAGAAAAGGTATTAGGAATGTGCAGGGACTATTTTTGAGAAGGTAATACCATTATTAGGTAGCAGGTCAACTTTAGGTAGAGGAGAATCAGTTTTTCAGCAGTATTTTGAACTGTATTTTATCGATTAGCAGATTCTCATACTTGAATGGTGATCATGTAAGCCTCTTAAAAGGCGAATGGATTTTTTTTCTCCCTGCATACATTTATTCRGTTCATAAAGATGTGATGCGGGATGATCTTTTTCAAATCATATATGCTTGTGTACTTGTACTTGAAGACTTTAGACTAAAATTGGAACTTCAGCTCCATGCAGAAATACCACATGACATTTATAAGACAACAAAATATTTTAATTTAAATATGTCCTGTACTATATAACTGTATAAAACACACCAACTAAGCATCCCTGTGAACATTAAGAAAAAAAGAAAAAAGAAAAGAGCGAGCAATACTCGGTGACACAAGCCAAGACGCACAACCAGAAAGACAGGTAAGTTACTGTCTCACAAATCCCTGTTCACAAAGATTTGAAGTGGAGCATGTTGTAGCCATCAAAATGGAAAAAAAATGGTGTATCAAAAAAAGGTGTATCAAAAAAAAAGGTGTATCAGAATGGAAAAAAGAAAAAAAAAAGAAAAAAAAAGAAAAAAAGAAATACTTTGACAGGTAATTGTGAATAGACGGAAAAAAAGGACAAAGCAGAAGTTATCCCAACTATTTTTAATGGCAAGTAGTAAAACACCAAGTCAAGTAGTAATTTGAAAAACATGACAGAAAACCTTGGAACAGCTTAAAGGTGGTTCTGGTAAATCTCTGAGATTTCCCTCCTTCCCTTTCTCCCATTTGTTGCGGTTGTTGTTGTGAATGCGAGTGCTAAATAAATAGTACACATATCCAAAACACGCTTACATCTTACTGATGCAAAACAGTGTGTGCCCTCCACCTCCCTGCACCACGGATCCAGCAAGCCTGGGCTGAGCCTGCTCCTACAGGGGAGCCTGCTCCTACAGCAGCCAGAACAAGGCCATTACTGCAGGTATTACTAAGTTAAATAACATCCCTGTTCTCCTCGGTCACGGGATATTACCTCATGTTTTGCTTAGTATATTGACTGTCTTTTTAATAATGTCGCATTTAACACTGCACTACAGCTTGGAAGGGCTCCCTTACACACCTTGCTACATTGTTTAATCTCTAAAAAAGGGGTGCGAACCCGGGCATCCAAGTCAGTGTTTGTTCAGATGGCACAAAACGATTTTTTTATATTAATTTCAGCTACAAAACTATTTTATTTTTCAGAATAACTATGGAAAAAGTCAAGTAGGGGAGAAAGAGGATCTTTATTTCTAAAAACAGGTTGAGAAGCCTCAAACATCCCCTTTCTATTAGTGTAAAGTGGTGCCTTCTCAAAGATAAAGTAACATCTTTGCAAGCAAAAAAAGAATACTTAAGCTTATTTCAAAGTGAAGATCTCAACTTTAAAAACAAATAAGAAAAAAAACCCTACTTCTAGGATGTTTCTTCCTCTCAACTTGTACATCATGTGCTCTGTCTTTAGACAGTACCATATAAGAAACTCTATAAAGCTTTCCCATGTCTACCATTACCTAGGTATGTWTCGTCAGCTGTCATTAAGCATTCCCAATTACCAGCTTGTTTTGGAAACAAAGCTAGGGAAGCAGATACTTCTGGACACACAAAACCATCAGAAAAAGAGATGCCAAGGGCAGCTCACAGAGCAGCTCACATGAGTGATGAACCAGGGCAAAGGCGCTCCATCTCTCTGGGCTGTTCCATGCACTCTCTGCAATTTTCCCAATCACCATTAAAACATTTGTTTTCAACACAGCAGATCAGATATTGARCAGAGCTCATGTTTCTTTCCATTGCCATTCTTTTCACTGAGAAAGTATGTTGCTATGAATATACAATAATAACATCTTTATTTATACATTTAAGAATACTTTTTTCCAAAGGAGAAAGTCAGTTACCGAACAAATGTTATTGAAGGTATAAATTATTTAAACTTAAATAATTTAAAATCAACTTACTCAAATAGCTTTGCTATTGCACATTTTTTTATAACTTTTCCAGACAAAACCTTATATAAGCATTTAAGAGGTTAAAATTTTAAAAGCACAAGTTACATAGCACCAAAGTACGGTGCCAGACAAATCGTATGCCTGCTGGAAAAGGAGTGCCAATAAAAACAAATATAAATATATACGTATATACACATCTAGTAATAACTCYGGGATGTTTAGATAATAAATACTTTAAACAAACTCCCAGATTTCCAAAAACATGAAGTGAGAAATTTTTAGAAAATAATGCAAAGTTGCTTTAGAAGAGCAAGAATACACATGCACAAAATCTATCATAAGAAAGAGTTTTACAGTTCCCATACCTTAATCTTTAAAACCACCTCTGTTGTCACTATGTACTTCACAAAATGGCTAGCCTATATGTTTGAGGATTTACATGAGACAGAACAAGGAAAGCTATCCCCAGTTGCTGTATAATGGAGCAATACCCCCAAAAATAAGCCTGTATCAGTTTCAGTTTTGTCACTTCTCAAAATGTCTTTTCCTGCCCATCTCCATTCCCAGCAATCTGGGCACACACTCATAACATCAATCAACAGGCAGCCTTGGAAACAAGGAGGAAACTTCCTATATTTTTTTCTGAGCAAACCTTACACTGGAATTTCTCCTGCTACAACTGCTGCTGTGACCCCCAAATTTGTGACCAGCTATTTCCACAGTAAATGTTTCCCTTGCGTACATCTGCTTGTAACCCTTCCAAAACCAGAGCAGTTCAACTTAAATGGGCAGGAGTATAATCTGGTCTTCTGGTCTGAATAATTTTTGGTTTGGGTTTCTTTGCTTCTTCTTCCACGTCGTTTTCTTGGTCACTCTCGCAGACGTGGACAACAACACTAGGAGTAGTGTCGGTTGCAGCGTGTAGTTCATACTTTTCTCCTGAAAATTAAAAACAGTACAAAACAGGTTAAAAAGGATCCATTTTACAGAAGAGTGTAAAAGAAATCACTAAAAGGAAAAGAATAGAAGCTTTTTTAAGTAGTAAATTAACAACAAAAGCCTGATGCCACAGTGCATTAGAGGGCAATGCAGGGAGGTGCTCTGCCAACAGTCATGTCTACCRTCTGGAGCCCTTTAGGTTCTGCTCTCAGAGCTACATAGCTCGGCTGCTTTCTTACATGCAAGTGCATACAAGTTACCCTAAGCACTCAAAGCCAGTGTTCTACCTAGGCAGCCTTTGTGATGAGATTTTGTTACATTAAACATAGCTGTAGTATTCAAGCACACACTTGGATACACTAGCCCTTCTCCATTCATTTTCAATCACCTCATCACTCATTTTCATCAATCTCTCCGTTTCATTTTCCCAAATGATGACATAAAACCATAGGCTAATTTGTGGGGCTCACAGAAGCCCCACAAAGCTTTCAATATTAAGAAAACTAAATATATTTTTTTTCCCACCTCACACCTAAGTGCTCTTACACTGGTCAGGCATTCTGGGGATCAACAGGAGGCTTCATGTATGTAATGTAAAACATTCACCTATAACATAGCATGTAGAAGTGTTATGAAGGAACTTGCTTGACCACTGCTTTCACACCTGCCTTCACCATAATATAAAAACAGAGCAACTCTGCTTGCTGCAAACTCCACTTATTTCTTGTTCTAACCTTATAGGACTTAATGTCTGTGATAACAAGTGAAAAAAATTAAAGGCGAAAGGGATCACAGATCTGTCGGTGAGCTTATCAGAATATCCTGCAGTAAAAACACTTGCAGGGAAGAAACAAAGAGCTTTTAATGCTTACTAACACTTTAATATTCGTTTTAAATGACATGCTTTCACTGTAAGTTTTAGCAAAGCCAAAAAGATTTAAGAGGAAAGCTTGCAGTGAGGTAAGTAGCAACCACTGGTAAGCTCTCAACTTCAATAAACAGGGTTATAGCTTGCTGCTCTGATTTGTTTCCTGTGATTCATCAAAAACTAGTTTTATTTTAACAAGAATATTCTTACTGGACTTGTGTTTCAAAAACTTATTTCAGGAAAACAAAATCTTTGACAAAAACTGCTGATATGTCAGGGTTATTCTTGACGCTTGGTTTCATATAACTACGTGAAGGCTTGTCTACTTAGTTACACACTTTTACATAAGCAAATATTTTCAGTATCATTTTACACTTTCCCTATGTTTCACTTTTAAACTGTTCTTGCTGATAGTTTTTAAGCAACAAAATTCACACACTATTTAAAATATGGCATTTACTTTAAAATATGGCATTTACTTAAAAATGCACAGTAACCTCCCCCCATTTTTTACCTCCCCACAAGCACTGATGGCCACAAACTGCAGGAGGTTTAATGCCTCACACCACAGGCTGAAGCTGGTACCTTCCCTCCTACTCATGCTACTGTCTAAAATGAAGGATGCAATTCTAGCTGTAAGGCTTCACAATTGTTAACTGCTTTATYGTCCTCATCAGAAACAAGGATTTCTCACCCCTGCCAAAGATGAGCTGCTACACAACTGCCTGTTCCCTTCTAGAAAGCTGAATTTTTGTGGTCTGAGCCTGCCCAAATGCAGGTTTGCTACGAGATAAGACAAAGGGTGAAAAAAAAATAAAAAAGAAATAGCAAACCAACTGATACTGTGAAGCTATAAACTGACAATATCATTTCATTTGGAAAAAAAAAAAAAAAAAACAGAAACTGAGAAAGTTTAGGAGCTGAGGAAGTTCAGTTTTTCAAAATTTTAGTCTTTTAATCCTTCTTACCTGGCCCTAACTTGGAGATAGCATATAAAAGGTCATAGTTTATAACTGGAGTAGCATCTTCTACTTGCTTCCAGCCAACAGGTGGAGAAGCAGGAGGCGAAATCAAAAACTGCTTGTCTGGATTGGGTGGTGCTAAATGTGAGCTTCCAATGTGCAAAGTCTGAAAAAAGCACACACACAAAGAAGAAAGCTATTTCATTATGACCAGAGAATCCAAGATTCATGAGGAATTCTAACGTTTGGATGTTATGCTGTAAGAGGCACTCAAGGTGGCAGCATGTAACAATTTTACTAGACAGCAGTGTGTGAAAGACCTGGTGTACTAAATGAGGACAAGCCTCCACGTTCATAACGCTGATGAAACCTGCAATGAAGTGCGCATATCTGCATCTTCTCATCACAAAGATTTCAGCAGATATCATCTTGCCTCAAAACACTGAAGGAGGGGGAAGCTGGATATGGGCTTTAAGGCTTAATAAGAAATGGCTTTGAAACTTATAACCACAAGTGAGAGTGGTGGGAATTTTAGATGGTATTTTAAAAAGTTGCTCTTCAGGACTGTCCCCTAAGGACATCTGAAACAGACACACAAGTTCATTTTTCCATTAAATGTATGGAAGAAAACTCCCAGCAGCCACCACAAAGCACCCAGATTAACAGAACCTGAATTTGTTTCATGCCTTTAACAGGCAGCAGCACTGGAGCTGCACTGACAGCACGCTGCAAGTCTGAACGTGTGCTATGGGAATGATGTGCAGTACTCACTGCAGGACCAGTGCTTACAAACTTCTGACCACTTTAGTTGTACAGCAGTTTGAATCCTCAGATCCCATTCGAGTCCCCCMCCACCACATCAAGGTGTCTTTAACTTTGCTGCTTACCATCAGCTACTCTCTTTCCCCAAGCATCTCTAAGCAATGAAGAGGTTTTGCATAAGTCACCCAGCCTCCAAACACTCCTAGCTTTGGAGCAACTTGACATTCGTAAGCAAACTGAAAAATTCACAGCAGCCATTAGCAGGCAGCTTCCMCAGGTCTGCAGGCACGCTGAGAGTGTTAAGCCTCGGCGCCTTGCAAAGAAGTCGCGCGAAGACCCACCTGAGCAAAATACAGTTTTATTTCCTTCCCAAGGAACTCGGTCTTGTGCAACTGGATTCGCGCGTCCGCCGCAGACAACGGGCTACTGAAGTTGATTCGCACCCTTTTGAAGCTCTTAAAATACTGAAAGGTGATATCTCTGTCGTAAGCTCTAAACAGCGATTCAAACTTGGCCTGGAAAGTAAAGACCGAGCAAGAAAGTGAACATGCTAGGCTCCATATTTTCTCTAAAGAAACACTGAGGTGAAYTGCGATTATTACTATGGTATACTACCCTTTTTTTATTATTATTATTATTATTGTAGCTATTGGCTTGTTTTCTTTTGTTTTCTTATTTTCTAATGTATCATTTTCTGTACAGCATCTTTTTCTTACTTATTTAAGAAAATAGCTTATTATCACTAGAAAGTGTTGAATGCGTTTTCTCATTTAGTGGCACTATAGAAAAAACAGGGTTGGCAAGACACTGAAGACTACTTGCTTAATTTGTAAAATTAATATCCAAAGACCTTAGATAGTTGCACAGTGGGCAGATATTCAGTGTGCAAATGGCAAGGTAATCAGCACAGAGCTGTTTTAATAGRGAAAACAAAAATGTATATTTGCATGTTAAACATAATTTTCTTAATCTGAGTCAGCATCCTTAAGAAAGTTCCTAATCACTGCCTTTTCTAGTACCTACTGCTTTCACTTAAGAAAATGAACCCAAAGATASACTATTACTGAACTCTAATGTAACAGCCTCTTCTCTTTCTGGATTCAAATTCTAAAAAACTCTCTCACCATTTGCTCTGAGAAGTCCCGAGCACTAATCATATAGACCTGGAAGGGCCTTGGACACATTTTCTACTTTTTATTCTGCAGTAAGAGTAGGAACTGGGGCAAAGCCTCATACCTTTATAGGCTTATGGATGAGTTATTTGATTGTCTTAACTGAGTGAAAGGATTAGAGAATATTTATCAGCAGCTGGGGCCTCTTGCAGCATTTAGCACTCCAAAGGCATTCATGCAAACTGGTCTTTTTTTTTTTTTTTTTGGTACTATTTATAAAGATTGCTTCTATTCTTATTTCAGGATGCCAGACTAAAGGAGGAGAAACTGGCACGCTCCTGTAAAGCCTTTCAGGCTACATCCAGAAYACAGTAATCAGCCACCAGCAACAATCAGCCACCAGCCCTACTTCAGCATTGGGGACGGATCATGTGCAATTATATTTTGGGCACTTGCTCTCATAAAAGCCTACTGAAAGTTAAAGAAGAAGTAGTTTTACATATTTCTGGCTCCCCCCCCCCTTTTTTTTCTTTAATATATACACTTATATTTTGGATTACTAGGAAAAAAACAAAGACAGGAATGCAATATTTACATCAAAAATGCATTTTCCTTTCTGAAGCTATGTAGATAACCACCACGCTCTAAAACTCTTAAAATCCTTCTTGTCCTGATTGAGCCATTCTTAAGCCTCTTCAAAATGAGAGCTGAGACAAAAGCAGAACTGTCAGCACAGAAAGTCCTTGTTTGTTGGCTTCCTTTAGTGGAAAGTGAGCTGAATGCAAGTGTGGAAACTGAGCCTGCATTTCCAAGATCTCAGTCACGTGCTGGCTGGGGCAAGAGAAAACAAAAAGCTGAACTATATTTCCAAGTTTGTGCTCTATTTTAGATTCAGAGGTCAGCTGCAAGATCCATGCGATACACGTACTTTTTCCACAGCATACGTGAATTATATAGGTCACATACCAAGCGAGTAATATAAAACGATTACATGTTATTTTGTTCTTTAAGTGTCTTAGTAGTCAACAATTCATTGCATCAGTACTGGATTACTTAYATATAAGAATTCCAGTAAATTAAATATACATCAGAGAAAAGTTATTTACAATAACAGTGCCAGCTGCCCCCCACCCCTCAAAGCCTGAAAAGTAGAGTACTGTAAGTTACAGGGATCTTATCACCAAAATTGTAATCTCAGCATCACTGAAAGCACGTCTGAAGTGAACAATATGCTCCACAGGCAATGAAGACTATTTGAAAAGGACCAGAAATTCACCTCCAAATAGACACAGCTTAAAAATCTTACAATTTCCAGAGCACAGATCACTCACAACAGAACATTCCCCTGCAGACTTGTCCCAGCCAAGACCCTTCCAAACTGAAAGCTTCTTACTGGTCTGAAAGCTTGTAAACTACACTCTATTTTAAGCAGTTTTAGCACTGCAGCTGCAGCACAGCACTTCAYTCGAATGCAACCCCAAACCTGGAGCATACCCTCGTTTCTGCTTGATTGAAGACATCGCTGTCAGCCACGCAGGCAATCAGAGAGCTGAAACTGTAGTTGAAGTTCCTAAAATGCATGCTGCGCTTCTCTACAGCAACACTGGCACTCCGGCCAAACTCAGTTAGTTTTAAGGAAGCCGCCGGTGCCGCAGACGAGSTTTATAAAGGAAGCAAGCCCAGCCTCTCGGGGCTAGGGAGGAGGAAGGAAAAAAAAAAAAAGGAGGGGGGAAAAAGGAGAAGAAAAAAACCAGTCTCAGAGCATCCAGTGTGTGCGAGGGGCTGGCTGGACACGCTCGGAGGCAGGAACGCGGCGGGCTCCGGCTGGCACGGGCTGACGTCAGCAYGTTAGTCAGCTTCCCTATGCTAATTGCCGCGCTGCGGAGGATGGAAAAAGCAGCTGAGGGCCGCTCGGCAGCTGCTTTATCGAGCCCGCGCGCAGCATAGTTTCCACTGGTAGTAATTCCATTCAGCGCGCAGACAACACGCTCTTCACTGCAATGGCACAGCCCATCTTAAGATGGAAAATGTTACTTGCCACAGGACCAAAGTCTCCGGTAATACGCTGCAATTAGCCAGGAGGAAAATCTCAAGGCTTTGGAAYGGAAACCAAATCCCTCCCGTCAACAGCTCTCGTTAGCTTTTTGGAAAATTACAAGAGCACTGGAGTTCTAGAGATTAGGAGGAATTGATTTTGGAAAAAAAAAAAACCCAACAAAAAAACCCCTTTTCCTTTGCAGGGAGGATTCGTTTCCAATTTGTTTTCTTCAGTCTGCCTTTACGGGCTGCTTCCTGCTCTCACGTTTTCCGAAGCTCGGCCTGAGCCCCCCTGCTCTGGGGGCAGGGGGAGCTTCGGCAGCAACCTGCTGGCAGGGGCTTAGGGGACAAGCTGGATTCCTGCAGTGAGGAGGGATAAAAATCCATGATTTGACTTCTTTGGATTTATGAGTTTGTATCAGGGTTTCAGAAGATTTCCCCTAAAACAGCACAGGATACAGGTTTTATTTTCTGTTTAAAAGATACATTACCAGTTTGAGGTTATTTGTTAATCTTATGTTGAAGCTTTTACAAGCTGTTTGAAACTGTCCTACGCAGTTTAAAATCCAAATGTGCAACAAAGCCAAAACTGTGCATGCATTTTAGGACATTTTACTATAAAATAGGGCTGCAACATCACAGAATCACTGACTTTTATGAACTAAGGTTTGTAATTTTGGACTGTTTGCAAGTATTTCATAAACATATAACTAAGTATAACTAGTCACATGAACAATCTCCTTGATTTCCATGGGCTCTACTTACTCACTTTTCGTTGAAGATGTTTCCTGTGCCACAGGCACAAAATTACTATTTACTAGCCAAATCCTCAATTAATGCAAAGTTACCCTAGTGGGAAAAACCACTCCGGCCTACTTCCTKGCATCTTTCAGGCAACCTTGAAAAATAAATTCATCTCAGGAAGACAGAAACACCTTGGAAGGATGTTAACAGCTGATGCAGATGCCGTCAGGGAGACTATAGCCAGACTCTAAAACAACGTGACAGAACGCAGGTCTCTGATACTCCTGGAGCGAGCGCCWGCAGGACAGGGCAGGAAGAGCAGGCAGAAAGAGGAGTCCCTTTTCCCTGCTCAGTGCACATGAGCAAAACGGTGCCTTTCCTGCCAGTCAGTGCTTGACGATTTGGACGAGGCACACGTGGAGCGGGAGCAGCTCCGAATCGCCCAGCTGCCTCCCTGCAGCCAGGACAGAGACACTTGAGCCCTGCATCCAGGAAGAACCATCACACTAAGCAGTAAAGCGCCTGAGCTGCCCTGGAAAGTCATGTGGAGCATGTCTTGAATCCTGTACCTGCCCGGCAATTAACTTGTCAGGTGTCTTTAAAACTTGGCGAGTGGCAGCACCCAGTGTGACTCTGGAGAACAGTGGTCAAGATGCTCATCTGGAAAACATGGCCGTGAATCACTTGCACGTAAGTGGAAACTGAAAAGAGGTTTTCTACCTCCCAGGTGAACGCTATCGCTCCTGATAAGAAAGTAAATGTCCTTCCTTTGCCTGCTACTGAGTCAGAGTCACCTGGCATATGCTGAGGCTCCCCAGGTGACTGGGTCTCTAGAGGTGACAGGGGAAAAGAACATTTCATTCGTTGGGTGTCACAGGGCCTACATGCAGCAGCCTTTGAGCTGGTCAGAGTGAGACCTCGGGCAACCTACCTGGAGACCTTTATATAGCTGAGCTTGTCAGAGCTTCCTGGCAACGCAGGGATTACAGAGATCTTCAATATTCCAAATTTGGATTTCGGAGCTTGAAACAGAATGAGCAGACTCTAGGTACTAACATCTCTTTGTAACTCTACAACTTCTTCAGATCCAAATCCCATTAAGTGCAAGGCATTAAAAATACTTCTGACTGCTATCCTCTCAGCCATCTATTCCCAAGGCTAAGGGCCAAAGAAAAGGACTTTACATGTGTTACTGCTGCAATCTTTTACATTTAAGATGAGCATTTAAGTACACGTGAATTTAAGATTCTAACTTGCTGTATAAGCTGTAAACCATTTGTGAAGTCTGTCTCACATCCACATTTAATCGTTAAAATCRAATAAAATGACCCTCTCTCCCCCTCCTCCCCACCAYAGGCACTGCCACGGCTCCAGTTTCACATATGGAATCCATGCTAATCCATACGGTAGCCCTACACTGAGAACCCCAAATTCTATTTTAGAAGGCCACAGTCAACGTTACAAAACACGTTACAAAAGCCTGACAGTGTCGCAATGTTTTTTTCTGGGGTGTTCACACCAAGGCAYTTATCACCCACATGCTAATGAACCACCTGGAAAGAACTGCAAGACTATCCCAACTCCAGGACCTGTCATTCTGAAACTACCGGAGCCCTGTGCTGCTGCCTTCTGCCTCATCCTTCTGAGCACCCAATGCCTCTATCTTCTCTTTCGGGCTCCCTGCTGACCCCATGACTGCAATGCAGAAAACCAAGGTCAGGGCAAGACAGTCACCCGCTTAAAGCCACTTTCTGGTAGGCAGATGCCAGACAGTAAATAATAAACCACCTAACCACTGCAACAGGATCCTGGTCCATGAGAATCACGAATGCCAAATGTGTAAGAAGAGTTTCAAACAACAACCGGGACAGTCCTGTTTTCCCTTTCCAAGGCAGGGGTACAGCTTCTGGAGATTAAGTTCTACAAGTTGTCTGTGGTTTTTACAGGCATCACTTTTTTGTTTGTTTGTTTTTAAAAACAGGCAGTAGGTCTCACTGAAGACCTTAACACCAACAACTCCTGGTAGATGCTCCACTGGTAGCAGTTGCCAGGCAAAGAAGAATAGCAGAGAGAGTTTGGGGCTGCTTTTTGGGGAGTGAGAAGAACCAAGGTTTCCAAATAGACATGTGGAATAGTAAGAACATAAAAATCAAAGGCCATAAATAACTCTAAATTAATCTCCATATGCAGAATAGACAAGGAAAGGAAGGAAGAAATGGAAATAAGACCACACAAGATAGAGGCAGAACGAAAGGCATAGATTAAACAAGTCATCACCAAAAAGACTGTTCCTTGTGGGTATCTATGTTAGCAAAGCTAAGGATCCAAGGAAGAAATCAAATATAACATGAGAAAAAAGAAAAAAATGTGTTGTCAGCTCTGTAAGGGAACAAATCCACCACCTTAACAAGGCTCAGATGAGAGCAACAGAGTCCATTCCTTTCTGTCATCGCTGGCAGATCTTTACAAATACCCATGCAGAATGTTCTTTATGCAGTCCCTCTACTCCCACAGCATATGCTTGATGATCTCTCGCCATCGACAGTTTCCATCCCTGTCTTCATGCTAATTATCCTACTTTAACTCTTACGACATGGATAAAAATCTTCAAGTGATCTAGAATGGATGATTGTAGTTGCTGGTTTCATATTTCTATTGGTTGGGAAAGCAGAGGGAGGCAGGACAGTTAGTTATGAACTCAACTTTCAGACCTATCTATGCATGTCTGGGGTCAGTTACTCAYACCCTGCATGCACTGCACATATCTGAATTTCAGCGACCTTCWAAAGTCCACGTCAATGCAAGAATAGCAATGTTATACATCTGTATGTGACAGAGGCTGAGGGAGAAAAGGTAAAAAGGCAGCAAGTGCTCCTTTCTAGAACTTAATAAGAGCTTGGTTTGAACATGTGTTCTGGAAAAAAAAAAAAATCTCCCAATTAGACTTACTGAGAAGATCAGAAAATGTAACGTGCTGGAGTAACAGCCATTTGCCCTTGACAGTGAATTTTCCCTCAACTGTCTTCAAGGGCGCTCTGCAAATGGGCACTGTAGTGGGTGACCTTCCACATCTTTGGAAAGCCTTCTTGGCATCCTGTCCTTAAGATTCAAAAGGTGGGATGCTTTGGGGGCAAGTTGGGATGGTTTCGTTTACTTGATGAGTAAAAGAAGTCACCTCATTGTCAGCTGGCTCACCCCAAAATCACTTGCTTCACAAGGTGTCTGCAGGGAGTTCTTAACCACACTGAAATCCTCTAAAATAAAGAAATCAAGAGGGAAAAGTGACCAAGAGTAATTTTCTATGCTGACAATGAAACAGAATCTGGATACCGTTTCTTTTGGCAGGTCTGACAGGATTTGTTGTGAAGTAAAATGGGCAGGTCAACCATGCTTCCATATATTCTTTTCTTCAAAAGTCTTCACATTAAACTGAGCACTGGGAGACCCTGATCTCTAGCCACACCCCCACTGCTGCAGACACACAGCAGTGCAGCCCTTCGCCTCTCTCTACACGTTTCTCCCATACGACACAAGCCAGTATCAGAAACACAGCGTGACATGAGTGCAAAGGAAGGAGAAGGGGCCAGAAGCAACACACAGCTGACAGGGATAATGGACACTCTCCTTGGTTTAGTGGCTTTGAAAAGCCTCAAGCTCGTCACAAAGCTGCATACATATGACTGGAATATAAATTCATATGCAAGGTTTGCAGAGAGAAAGCTACAAAAGTGTATAACTCAGTAATTAGCAGAGCAAATCAAGAGCAAAAATATTTTTAAAATGAAAGGAAAGTCTTTATAATGAGGTAGGAAAGTTCATAAGGGACACTTCCAACTGCATTTACCGGAATTGTACAAAACATCAATACAAGTAGACAAACTGGTTTTGCAAATTATGCAGAGCAACACACAGCATATTGAGTAAGGTAACACCCACAGGATTACAAAATGGAAAAGGAGAGTTAAAATGCATTTAAGGCTGTCATCGTCAACTCCTTTCATTAACTTTGTTTGTAGCACGGAACGGAAAACATCTGACCATTCCTCACTTCAGATGCATGGGTTTATTATAGCCACTGAATTTCTAACTGGGGAAGAGGGAGGAGAGGAAACAAAAATAATTTGTTCAAATGTTAACAAAGCTTCAGCATCCCATTCCATGTAAGAGTCAGGTACACAARAAGGGCTTATTTAAGTGTACTACACCAAGTTACATCAAGCACTAGATATGAGTGTCTTGAGAAAAAGTTTGATTGCTGTGAACTATTGAAMAATATTAAAAGTAACTTTACAAAAATGAAGCTGGAATACTTGTCACAGAAATACTCATCAGTACATTAGTTCAGCATACTTATCACTAACATACTTTATATCTTGCAGTTACTTTTTGGAGAAGGAAGAGTAATAGATGAAGTGCACACAGGCAAGCGCAAACACTCAGCGTGTGGCATCACCTATGTTTCAGGCTTCTGGCTGTTCCATGAAACTTATCCCTTTCCCATGACAAAATRCAGCGGAAGAATCATAGCAGCAATGTTCTAGGCAAAACACGTCAACACGAGCAGAACAGCTCCAAAGATTCTGCACGGTTACTAAGCTGGTACATGTGCTTAAAACCACAAGGCATACCTTTATATGAAGTTTTATCACAGATAAATGCCAATCAAAAAAAGTCTTCAAAAAAAATAACCAAAGTGCTCACTGGTAAACCCAGCCCTATTTTTCTTTTCTATTTCCATTTAACTTTATGTTTCACTTTACCTGCAGATATTGTAAGGAATAAATGAACATTACGAAATATCAAGTCCTGGCAGAATAAGTTRGGCTGGGGCAGAGATGCTGAAAAAGGGAGGCAGAAAATACATGGAAGGCTTCTCCTACCCCAAAGAACTCCTCAAAGTGATGTATGTAGTTGAGTTTCCAATAATCTAAACGACCTTTATGAAGATAAGCTGCCTGCTGAAAGTGGATGAAAAATACCTGGAAAGTACTATCCACCAATACTATAGTTTGGTGTGAGGGGCGGGAGGAGAGAAAAATCAATCAACCAAGGCASTAACAAAAAAAGCAGACAAAGAACAAGAGCAAGAGATGGCCCTGGCAATCTTTCACCAGGAAAAACGTAACTATAACCATTCCCATGGGCAGACACGGTTGCCTTGTTGGGTTTTATTTATTTATGTTTAGGGGGGAAAGGGAAAGAAAAAGAAGATGGAGACAATTGACTCAAACTCATCATGGAAACAGGGCACATGCCACTAGACAGACTATGAAAAGGGAAGGGCAGGGTCTCCTTAAACAACTCTCTTCCCTTTTTACTTAAACTTATTGAAAATTTACAGATMTCTACATAAATCCCGTCTTCAGAGTAGAGATTAAAAAAAAAAAAAAATTAAAATCTCCAAAGTTCTTCCATATTTATGTTATCAGCTAAAAAGGAACAAGAGGCTCTAAAATCAAAATGCCTTATGAAGCCACTTTCCTGCATAATAAATAAAAAGCATCTGACAACTACTTGTAGAAGAATTGAAGGAAGTTATTTATAAAAATACCCCCACACACACCCTCAAGCTAAAGTTGTATCTTTTTTTAAGCACTGCCTAACTATGAAGTAAAGGAAGTGTGAGGTATTCTTTCAATCGCTCTAACTGGGGAAAATCAGCAGCAGTCTGTTTTTTTCAAGGTTATTTGAGTATTAATGTGGGAAAACAAAATCTAGACAGTAATTAACTGATAGGTGGATTTGCAAGCTGAAGCAATTTAAGAAAGGAGGTGCAGGACAAACACATTAGCAGAGCAGCCCTCTGGTTAATTATTTCTCAAATGAGGGGGCGCCTTCTGAAGATGAAGAACACTTTGTTTTGTAGGGAGGCAACAACTGTAAAGCTATTTATAAGCCAGATTGAGCAGAGGGGGAGGTCAGGGGATAGGGCACGTGCTTGGAGTGGGATCCGTGCATTCTTTGGGCACGGCAGTCCCGCTGTGACACTCGGCACAGCTGGAGCGCGGCSCCGGCAAGCGGCTCCGCTAAAGGGCACTGGGCAAATCCCGGCGCTGGCCTTGCACGCTGATCTAGAAGACCYCAGATTTCAACAAAATGAGCCGTGAGTGCTGGGGAAAATATTTAAGTTTTGAGCAYGGAGAATGAGAAGCAATAAGAGAAGTTCTTGAATGAAGATGATTGAGCTGTGACAGCCTGCAACACAGTGAGAATGGAAGGAGGCAGGCTAAAAGGAAGAGACCAGAAGTGAGTTCTCCCAAAACCTCACGGCAGCAATAAGTCCACCCCAGTGCAATGCCATGACCTGGAGTGTCTTACTCGAACCCTTCAAAAATGAAGCCAGGGTGACTGAAGCTCCACAACATTCAGCTGTTCCGGTAGGCAGAGCACACCTGCAAAATTCCTGCCTTCCATTCTGCAGTTAAAAAATGTGTGAACATAAACGAAACATGTCAAGAGAGCACTGAACCTAAATTTGATTCATAATTTTAAAAAATAATTCGGAATCTATTTTAATAGGTACTCTTTTAGATATACTGATAAAGACATGATMTATTTTACAGAACACAAGTTTTGAAAAAGTAAATTGAGGTGAGTGGATAGAATTACAATCCGGATTCCAATAATCCAAAGCTACATCTTTTAAACAAAAGGGTTTTACAGCAAAAGCTTCACGCCATCAAGCCAGCCTTTTAAACCCTGCTTGAGAAACAAAGGCATTATTCAGTTCTGTGGCTTTATGGTACACACACCATTACAGCAGGATAAAAAGGTAAGTGCATTTCTGGCTGAGTATATCCCTATCTAACATATTCATTGAAGTGTCTCTGGAAAGACCAAAAAACGAAGACATTCCTATCCCCTGGTGGTKTTTTTTTTTTTTTTTTTTTTTTTTTYYTYYYCTCTTTTCTCTCATTATGCATTCTAGGTAATGAAGTATAGCTCATAAGACGTCAAGACTGAGGAGAACAAGCAGAAGTAATAGATATATGGTAGCTTTCCTTGATTCCCTGGTCAAAGCCTAAAACAAGAGTTAACTTTGTAAAGCACCAGGGACTGCATAATGAAAATTCAGATATACCAAGAAACRTAACTACAGAAACATAACTACTTTTTGCTTCCATCAACAAAGCTTGAATAGGGTTTTCAAACCCATTCTGGCACAGTCTGATAGTACTGCAGTGGCTTCAGGGCCTCACCCTTTGTTATGAGCGGGGACCCTTGCGTGGTTAGAAAAAGCCATCCAAACCTCTCGACTGCAAGAAAGCTCAGAAGCCAGCGGTCATTTCTGATGACTTTGGAGGTTCCTAGGAGCACATCACCAGCCYTGATTTTGGTATGGCTTGCACCATTACCGTATTCCTCTGTTTCCGAGTGCACAACAGCCTACAATGCCTTTAATTAAAATGGTGGAAATTTAATTATGGAAAACAAAGCCCAGTCATTCCTGTATGATTCCACTAGAGCAGAACTGGAGCTTCTAAGCTGTTCCAGTGATCATGAATCTTTCATGATCATATTTGGGAAACCAGATCTGTTTGTTATGCTTAGCGAGACAAAACAGTAATAACTAAGGATGGCTACAACAGAGTGTTGTCTGTTCTACCTGTATTTCCTTACTTGAAGTTCTGGGAATTCTGCACGGTGAAGTGTCTCAAAACCAGATGCATCCTCTCCAAGGCTAATGAAAGAAAAATAAAATACTAAAAAGGAAGCCTGGGGCAGTTCTGCCAGCAGTGTTTTATTTACTTCTCAACCTCATAACATCATGTCGAGATGCAACTTTCACTCAGAACAGTGGTCTTGGGAGTTGCTTTTCCACAGAGCCCTTTCTCAGCATTACTCTGGTGGACTTTTGAGAATTTGAGTACAGTCTTGCATGCAGAGAGAATACACAGGTATCATTATGCAGATTACTCCCCCTCACAGATGGGATACAGATGATATGGAACCCTTGGGAGCTATCATTGCTCTAGCAAACGTCAGTGAAGAGCAACACACTGAGTTGCCTGCAGCCCGATTACTTTACATAAACTTTGGCATGTTTTACTTTGAAGATAATAATTTGGAAAAGTCAAATAGTATTTCTTCAAGAAACATCCTCAAACTGTAAGACAACTTTGTTTACTGCTTAATCAATAATTCTTCCAAGTCCACTTTTCCCTCTCCATCTAAAAATTTCACCTATTGAAGAAAGACATGCAAACTGCAACACAGCCTGGCTCCAGTGAATGCCAGTACCAATCTGCTGCTTCTGGTCTCAGCTCAGGACTAGCTGGGTGGTTTTTTTTGTTTGATTGCTTTTAAAGGACGAAAGATTCCAAAGAAGGCTGCCTGCATCTATYCTTATCCCTTCAAAAATAAAATGGAATTAAAAATATTTTGTCAGAAACTATAGATTTTGTCCTTTCAGCAGAAATCTGTAATGCCGAGGTATCCAAGATTTTTCCCCAAGTAGTTTTTCACCTGTGGATGTTAGCGAGGCTTCTATGAAGCCAGGTGTTGCCCCTTGTGAACACACAGAAACTACCTGCTCCGCAATTACTCCACAGAGCACAAAGAGAGAGGGGAGGAAAAACAAAAACAAAACACTAGCAGTTTTTAAAACACTTTTTCCAGAAGCATAGCCAAGAAGGAAAGTAGCTCTTTATCCTGAGCAGTCTCTTACAAGATTATTATTTTTTTTTTTTAATAGAAGCTTAAACTACATGAACTGTTGTTACACTTGCATTGTGTGGGTTACAGGCCTCCACATTGAATATAAAGAGCTGGGCTTTGTCACAGAAGGGCTATTTACAGATTGAATGCATGACAGTTTTCCGGTTAACCATCAGAAAAATAAATACCTASAGTGTGCTTATTCCTTCCTTGGAAAAATCCATGACTTACACTTACATTTCCAAGCATTAAACACTAAATTCCTGTTCACTGATTGGCAAAATTAAACAAGTAACTTGGAAATTCCGCTACAGAATATTTGAGTAACTGGCTAGACACTTTTAGTAAACTCTTAATATAGCAAGTATAAGCCAATATTCCAACATTCAAAAGTCTTTCTTTAACACTATTTCTACCCTGGCAAAGAACYCGACTGATCCATAGTAAATGTATCTGCAATTTTCTCTCATTCAAGTATCCTGGAATGAAATAAGTGTTTTTCATTAAGCATATTTACTGGCAATCACTTCTCTAATCATATTGAAAACAACATTTCACTCAGAAAAATGATTTCTAGGTACTAAAAGCTGGCATTCAGAAGTTTGAAGTTTGCAGCAATTGAGTAGAAAAGGATCTGCATTTTTTTTTCCACTTAAGGAAAAAGGTATCTGAGCAGCTTCAAATGCCAGGAGTACTTCAGAGGAGATAAAACAACTGTTGTCAAATTTGTTTGGTATAGGAAAAAAAATGTTTTTAATTAATAAAAGACAAAGCCAGAAGAAGTAAATGAGACTTGCATACCTTCTGTCAGTCCATATGGCCAGATTATACAAACAGAAGCTATTCAAACACTGTAACACTCRTGCAACATCAGCATCTTAAATTAATCATCAATAAACCTCTTAAGAGGATAAGAGAACCTTCTGCAGAGAAATCTCCAAGCCACTCCTGTGCTTTGTTCAGCAAGAGGCATTTTGGAAGGCATGAACATCAACTGAGCAACCCTGATGCTCACCAATTTCATGGCCTGAAAGCCTGATCTGTGCTAGAACTGCATCCTACTCATCCAGGCCTGCGAGCTTGGAACCATCTGGGCTAAAGCGGCTGGTGTCTTTGGGGGAAAAAAAACCCACACAGGAACCCAGTGAATATTAACATTTATGGCTGCTATGCCCTCAGGAAGAGGGTAAGAAAGCCCACAAAGCTCGCTCGCTCTCTCTCACCTGGAAAGCACAAAAACATCATTACCAAATAGCATCTTAAAAGGCTACAAATCTATGAGGGGCACTATTCACGTGGAGGGAGGATTACCAAGAGCCTATAACCCTATGTTCAGGCTCCATTATCTACGGAATTAGATTATCTATCGGATTAGCCAGGAGGAGAGGGAAAAAAAAAAAAAAGTCACTGTTTATTGTTCTGTACTTTCAAAGAGTTCTTCATGCCAAGGCAATGTTTCCACAGAAACATCCCTTAAAGAGGTAGGGACAGTTTTCTCAAAGTCATCCGAAAGAAGACAAAAAGAAAGGGCTGTCCTGAGCTTCTCAGCAAGTTTCAAAGAGATATAACACTTGGATAAAGTCTTAAAGGACAATGTTAGTGCCAAAAMGCTGTGTGAAAATATCAGAGCAGGAAGGCCAAAGGAGATACCTGTGAAGCTCTGCTGCCAGCTAGTCTACTCAGTAGGGCAGAAGCRAATCAGTCGGCTCCTAGGAGCCTCCAGGCAAGCCAGGGCAAGGGKCCATGTCCACTGCATGACACACGACAGGCAGATTCAGCACCTTGTAGGTACAGGTGGCAAGGGAAACAACTGCAGAGTAAATCAGGTATTTGTTATTTAATCCACACACCCCAATGAAATAAAAAAATCGCTTGAATGATTTCAGAAACAAGAGTTCTGCCTTATTTTCCTGGGTTTTACAGTGCTCAAAATAAGAGTCAAAAGGGAATCAGAAGTTGCAGATGTTGCTGAACTTTATCATGTAAAAAGGTAACTTAGACTTTGTTCAAGTGGACAAAAAAAATGTATAGGAGAAAATTCAAATTCATGGCGAGTGCAGCAAGATGTTTGAGTTTGGTTCAGTGTACAGAGAGGGAAAGAAGATTTCCCTTTTCAGATAATTTTAAGTCAGTGCTCAATTCAGGGATATCTTGTATTACTTGGAATTAACTGTTTGTAACAGGCTTTTGCTGTCACAAGATTTTGTAGCATGTGTTCAGCTAATAACAAGGCATTTCTCTCCTTTCCAGAGGAATTCGGAGTTAAGGTTGCCTCTACACTGCTACGGTTGAGAAACAGCCCAGTACAAGAAYACAGTCAGCAAGACTTGTTGGAGGTTTTCCAAAAGAAAGAACACATACCTTTTGTCCAAAGTTTAATTTCCTATTTATTCTAAAGTAAGAATTTAGAGAATTATGAGAGACAAGAAAGCAGCACCTCCAATTACTTGCTCCTCTAACTTAGCCTTATTTATGCCATATGATCCGTACAAAATCATGGAAAGTCGCACTATTTCCTGATACCAGAAGGCAAAAGGTAGTCACTCGAACATTTGACTAATTCATTCCACTGGGTTTTCCACAAGTGATTCATGGGGCTGTATTCTATTTTCCTGGAAAACATCTCACAAAGCCTGCACGGTATGTAAAGCAGCGCTCATCCCTCGTCTGGTTTCTGATTGTGACTCTTCAAGACTATCTCTCTGAGAGCAAAAAGCATTTAAATGAGCCTATTCTATCAGATTAGTTTAGTTGACTCAAGCGTTCCCATAGCCATCATAATTACCATGGCAAACATGTACACACTTGCTTAGAAAAAAACAAGTTACTACTTAGACATGCAACTAGACCTAGTCCACCCTTAMTAGCTTGCTTTCTTTTCCCCTCCCTTGTCCATCTTAGTCCCAACGTCAGTTTACTTTATACCATAATTCTGCTCCCATTAAATGGATTTTGCCATTTTCCTCAGCGAAAGCAGGATCAAGTCCTTATCTATAAACTCCTCTTAAGAGGGATTTAGTACTGCTTGGRTGCTAATGCTAAAACTATTCAAAAAAAAAAAAGAAAGACCATCACAAAATAGGAATTTACCTGTTTTATACAACTACAAGTAGGACTCCATGGGCAGGCTATGGCAACTTGTTTGTACGGCAACCGCAAAAGCCAGAGGCTGTTAAGTTCCCAGGAAAGTACAGTCTCTACAAAAGAAGCCTCAAGGAGCTGAGCTGCTCAGCAGACATAAGGCCCTCCCCGGTAACCCAGCAAGGGCTCTTGTGTTTAAATAGCAGGATACAGGATTTTGCAGCAGTGTGGATGTTAGTTGAAAGGGGGTAGAGAGGACAGAAATTATCAGACCTCATAAATTTGAATCCCAAATCTCCAGATTTAGATGAAAATATTTCTYGTCTTGTGAAACATTAAGAGGTTACTTAAGAAGGAACTGCCAAGCTACCTCTGCCAAGCCTTCCAGGATGGAAGTCTGGAGAAACACAGAAAGATGAAAGGTGGTGGTGGGGAGGCAGGGGAACGGTGATTAAAAAGAAATAAAGAAAAAAGTAACCTTTTCCCAAAAGAATCTGAATCCTTATTTTCAAGGTAAGTCTCCCCAAATTACATTACGTAAGGAACACATACACATTTCCCTCCATTTCCTGAATAAATTTATTTACTATCACTCCATTCCCAGAAGCCCTAATAAACTATTTTTAGGTAGAGAAACTTAGAAAAAGCCTCTTTGAATACTTACATCTTCTATTAAAAGTTCTTCCTTTTCTGGAAGTCACAACATGAGTGGCCCTCTATGGAAACAAGCTGTTGGTAAAACCATCATCTGTTCTCTGCACCTACTTGCCAGTCTGGCTTCCAGAATCCCTTCTGGTGTCAGCTCTCCGCAGCACCCGCCAGCAGGGCTGACTAGGACCTGATCAAAGTTCTAGTTTCCCTCTCTCTGATCAGGATTCAGCCAGGAGGGCAATACTTAAGCAAAGGGATCTTCAAAGCACTTCCCAGGACCCTCACTTCCTCCCATTCTCATTAGGAAAWTTAAGGCAATTTCTCCGGGGAGAGATAGTTCCCCCCTTCAAAAGTCAATTGATTACCCAAAACCTCCCTTCACAGGATGTCTGCCACAAAACTTGGGCACTTTGCACAGCCTGAGCAGGCCTTACAAATTCTATTTTGCTGAGAACTTCAAAGCCCTTGTTTCAAACGGGCTTGGCTGGACTTTCATTAGGTCTCCATTTCAAATCATTTAAAGTGGTTAAGCTCTCTTTACCCACTTCTGTTAATTTTAGAAACATAGGTTATCACACAGACAAGCAAGACTGCTATAAAAAGAGGCTTTCACTGTTGTAAAATTGTTCCTATTTCCCTGTGAAGTTTAAACAAAGATGAAATTTTAATAGGATATTAAACATGAATGCAATTTCTTAGGTTTCCACATGACTTTGAAATTTCATGTTTACTTGCTTTCCTAGTTCCCCAAACTCTTTTATGGAAAATAGAGCCTTTCTCCCAGGCAGGCCAAGGAAGTAAGGCAGACAGCTCCCTCCTGGGCGCAGCCCCAAGCTATTCTTAGTCTGCTTGCTATTCATGCCCCTCTCCAAGGTATTTCTGAGGAACTTCATTAAGTCACTGCAACAATAACGTCCTGGTCAAAGGCAAGATTACCACTGTATACCTAGCCTGTAAGTAAATATAGAAAAAGACACCTTTCCCATGTCTAAAGTTAAGGCTTATCWTTTTTTTTTTTTTYCCRCAGATGAATTACATTTTGATTGAACTGAACTGTGAAAAGCTAAGAGATCAAATGTTCTATTTCACATGATTTGACCAGGAAGTGAGGGGAGAGGGGGGGAATTTAAAAAAAAATAAAATTAAAAAAAAACCCTCAAACACCCACCCACTGCTGGGCTCAGATATTGATTATAAAAACAGTGTGTGCAAGACTAATACATATCACTTTTAGGAGTCAGWAGTTCATAAACACTGTGCTTTTAAGCACCAGAGAGCGGTCACTGCTTCTCAAAGTCACCTAATTTTGGCAGCCTGTAAGGAAAGCAGTATCTCAATAGTTTCAATAATTTCCAGAGGCAATCAAAGGAGTTTTAGCTGATGCTTCAAACCTCCCGAGCTGAGCAAAAAGGAGCTTATGGGTATGCTAGGTCTACATTATGCAACCTAAACCTTAAGAGGGGGTTTTTACAGCTTTAACCGCAAAGTAATTACAGTCTTCAAAGCAGACAATAAGCAATGCAAAGTATTAACAATGTCAGCAAAAGAACCAGACTTAAAGCACAGAGAGGGCATATTGCCCAGCAGTAATGCACAAAGATAGGAAAAGATTAAGCAGGCTGGTAAAAATGGAGAAGAGGGGAAAAAACATTACCAGCAATTCTTTTAAGAAACAACGAACTTGGGTACTTATAGGAGCAATGTTGTCAACTATTACAAAAAGTCAGCTGCCTATTTTGAAGCTCAGAAGCTACTAGTTATGTTAAACATAGATCAACTCGCAATAACAAAAACTTTCCAAGGTTTGTTTTTCCCTTATAGGAAAAAAAAAAAAAAAAAAGTAGGCAGTTTTCTTCTGAATTGCTCTAATGCAGCTTAAAAAATGAAACAAAACTAAACTGTAAAAGCTATTAGTTAGACGCAACTGCAAGAATTAACAATTACAAAAACGCCTTTTCTGTCTGATACAGATAGGGCCGTGATTTTATAAATACGGTCAAACYTGTCTCCAATAATAAAATGATCTATGCAAAAAAATATTATTCATTTCAATATGGGAGATTAAGAGCTAGATGGGTTGCCATGCCAAGGTTTTTTACAGCACTTATTTGCTTGCTATCATACTGCAGTTTTAGATGTGTAGATCCCAAGAGCATTTATCACAAATGCTCCTAGTCTGGGACACAGCTAGCTTCCCTACCTTCCTCCCAGTAGGTAGGGCCAACCATTCCCAAACAACATGCGTTGCCTTTCCACCCCTGTCCTGAGCCCCGTGCCGATTCCCAGGGGTCGGATGCAGCTGCTGCCGGGCACAGGGAGCTGCTGGCTGGGCAGAGCAGCCAGGCCTTGCTGGGCACATGTGCCCTGCTAGGGGCTGAAGCTGCTCCACCGCTACAAACTCAGCTTTGGGCCAAGTCAGAGCAAACTGCTGGTAACTTACTTGGAGGGTGGTGGTTCTGCATCACAGCTTAGAAGTGCAAGTTTGGTAGGCTTGGTAGGTGTTATTTGGTTCTCCTTTGACTGGCTTTCTATTTAAAGCTTATACTTTCTGAATGCAACCTCGCCAATCTTTAAGGCTGAGATTACAGGGCAACTAACACTACAAGTCATGGTTAAACTGTAGAGCTTCAGAAGTTCTGCAACATACTAGGAGAGGGAAGCATTGAAGAAAAGACAGCATAGATTCATAAAGTGAAGGAACTTTATGACTAACCATTACTAGGTAATCACAAGTTATTTCTAATCACTCAACCTTGCTTTCCCGTGAAGAAGGATTTTTATTTATGTATTTAGAAATGATATCAGACTTTACTGTTTAAAGCATCACATGCCTTCTGGTCCATTACTCAGCACAGCATTTAAGAGAATGGATCTACTACATAAAGCTTTAAYAACTGATTAACTGAGGAAAAGAAACCTGCCCCCACAAAATCATTTCCTTTCCAGACCAAGGATAGATTCTTAATACAAACACTTCAGACTTCAGGTATGTCAGGCAAGACTCATCTTCATGGCCTCTGCATGTACTGCAAGTTACCAGGGGGTTTCATCACCAAGTATCTGTTTACTTCCTGCACTGACTTCCATCGAAATCTAGCAAAAAGTGTCTTCAAAAATATTCTCCACTTGACAAAAGTTCACTATTTAGATGGTAAACCAGTGTCAAACATTTCAGAGAACTCCCCAGTACATAAAAACTGAGTAGCAGCTGCATGATCTCGATCTATGACTGTATGAAGAACTGCTTTTCAGGACACAGTGGCACAAAATTTTAAACGGGCTAAGCTACTTGTCCTACCARATGTTATGTACGTCTTCTGTTCCGCCTCAAGAAGAGAAGGCTGAGGGGGATCTGATCAGTGTCTATAAATACCTCAAAAGAGGGGGATGGGACTGATAGGACTAGAAGAAACAGGCACAAACTGAAGCACCAAAAGTTACATAGGAGCTTAAGGAAAAATTTCTTAACAGTGAGGGTGACTGGAACAGACTGTCCAGAGAGGTTATGGAGTCTCCTTCTTCTGTAGGTGGGTTGGACTAGACAATGTCTAAAGGTCCCTTCTAACCTTAAGGATTCTATGATTTTACATCCTGAATATACCTTCTGGAATGCCTTATATAAGATGTTACAGACTTATAATAATCATTTTGCTGGTAGAAACTGTTAGCTAGCATTTGYGGTATTTGGAAGCTATTAGCTCCTCAGAGGTTCCCATGACAGAAATTGATAGTTTCCATTTTGTACAGACCTCAGAAATTTCATCAGTTTTAAGAGAATGCTTGGCTTTTCCTAAAGGGATGGGATACACAGGAGGAAAAAAAAAAATGGGATAAAGCTCTCTGTCACTTCAGTCTGGCCAGAATAAGATGGTAATTGGGAAGTGCCTGCAAACAGATCCAGCCTCATGCCAGGAAGGCAGCTAACCCTGCTGGCAAGTGCAAGGTGTGTTTCATGCAAACTGTGGACTGCACTAGTAGGATCAAATCACCATGAACAGCAACTGTTGTGACCCCCATTATCTACTTAGCCTCTTTTGGAGCTTCCAAAAAGCCCGGTGAGTCCTTACCTTAGTGTTAAGGAGGGGACAGCRATGAGTGGCAGCTACTGCTTGGAAGGGCCAGCTTCTTCCACTGAAGGAATAGGCCCCGTGTGCCAGGTTGCTCCTGCAGTGCTCCAGCTCATCACCATGCTCCTTTCCACCCTCAGTACACAGCAGCAAAAACCTGCTCTCCCCTTGAAAAGCACCACTGCTGCCTCTGCTTTCTAGAAGCAAATCAGGAGCTGGAGCTGTYGCCTGCATGCTATCAGCTGGTATTCTGGCACACTCAACATACCTTATATTTAAAATTCAGAGTGCAAATRTGCACCAGATTTTACCCAAGCTACCCTGACAATCCTTTAAAATCTGTTAAATTGTTAGCAAGTGAAAGTTTTGATATTACCTTGGCTTCATAAGAAGTGCAACACAGATTTGTGTTTTAGTTGTTTTTCTTTCAGTCTGTAACTCTTCCCTTCTAGAAAGGGCAACAGGACTACAGGACTTGTCCCAGATTTTTTTTTTTTTTCCTTAAATTATGTTGGGAGTTTTCCCCTCAACTGTAACAGATAAATTGTCTTTCTAATGGTGGAAAATTATGCCTGAATCTCCRACAAAATTTAATGAAACATACTCTGCAGTTACCTCACTATATACTATTACATACTACCATAAATTGGATGAAAAAAGAGGGTTACCCCCTCCCTTCACAGCAACATGGCAGAACCTTCTTTTTATTAAGTGAAATAATCATAGCTAACTACAAGTAACACACTTCACACTGTTTGCCTTGTGACCACTCTTCCCCTACATTGTCCATAGCTAAAGGAAAAAAAAAAAAAAAAAATCAGTCAAGGAAAAAAATATGTATACTTTTACCCAAGAGATTTTGGAAAACCACAGCAGATGTTAAGAAGCAAGTTTGTATCTTTATGAACTTTAGAGAATGAAATTTTCCACTGAAGTTAAAGGAAGGAAGAAAGGCGAGATGGTATCAAATATTTTAAAGGAATGTTTTGGGTGGGTAGCAAAACAACAAGATAATTACAGATAGTTATTGTATTTCTAAGGGCCCACAGAGTGTACCTGAAAATTTCAAATGCATTTTTAAAGTTTTAGTAAAATGGGCCATCCATAGAAGAGGCTGAATTTTATCCTAAATCACATACATTTTTAGTGTGATTAGAGGCTGGTGTACTGAAACTTTTTAGGCACATTCAATTAATGCCATTACAGATAAATTATATACCCCTATGGGAGGGGGRCATATTAAAACAATACCAATTAAAGCCTTTTGACAGCCACAGAGTCCTACTGACTGCAAAGTTTGGGAAGCTGTAAGTGTAACTAACCTTTCCCCCCCACCTCCTCCTCCAACAGCCACCTGATAGCATCACAAGGGCTGAATTACTTCAACTGCCAGTGGAAATTTTGTTGGCATTAAAGAACAAARAGCAAATGAACAAAGCCCAGCACTCAAATAAGAAAATAGACATATGACCCTCTGACCTAAGCAGGGATGCCTCAGGGTAATTCTGCTGCTGAAAGTTACCATTAAAAAACAAACAAACAATCATCACTCCAACCTTTAAAGCTTCTGCTGTACCTGACAGTGTAGCTTTAAGTATACATTCCATATCCTTCTTGGCTTATTTGGGAAGAAGCCACCTGCTATAAYTGGGGAGAGAAAAAAACAAAACAAAACAAAAATAATCACCCAAACTCTTCACTACGAAACAGTAACTCCTGAAATGACTCTAGCTTTCTGAATATTCAGGGCAAGTTTTTATACTTCAATTASCATTGCTGAGAACAAATAGGACTTCAACACTTGATTCCACCTTCTGCTTTCTCCCTCATCTTTACGAAATACCAAAGCTTTGCTTTTTCAGCAGATGAGATCATCACTGCATACATTGATAAAGGCAGAGTTTTAATGTGGCAACTTACCAAGAAAGAAAGAAGAGACAGAGCTGCATCTCAAGTGGGTAATTAAGGAACAACCTCTCCTGAATTGTCTCCTCTGAAGAATTACTGCACTTCATCTGCTGCGGGCTACGCTTAGTAATGTTTTTCTTTTAAAACTCACTCTGTGTACACCAAAGAAGAAACTCCATAAAGTTGTTCATAAACCTACACCCTGCTCAGGCACACAACCTTTCCCCTTTGCCCCAACTCCCTTCTCAGGAGGGAAATACTTGAATTCTGTAGCAATATCTTTTATTGATTCACAGCCAATAGGTGGGAGCTCTTTAGGGCCTTGAAAATATATCCTGTAACGAGGCGTGAACACATGGGCTAAAGGTGTTTTTAGTAATCAGAAGTCACAATAATTCAGCCTAGCCTCTGATCCGATTATTCCTTTGGTTATACAACTCCAGGGAAGAGTTATTCATACTTTCCATTGCCTGCAACTGCAGCTGTTTCACTATCACTCTGGAGCCTCAGGAAAACTCAAGCCCTTAATCACTGTTTCCATTAGCCAACAGATCTTTGCTATCAGCCTGAAGTGATATGGCCCAAGTGCCAAGAACCCAAACTACGGGAAACTGATTAAAAATCTCTCCTGTAAAGAGGCACCCACATGCTTCAAGAGTTGGACRAATGCTGCTGGTGAGTTCCCATTAACTCCCTCTCGCTTACGCAAGACACGTACTCAAGCTTCCTGCACAAAAGCAGACAACTTTATCTGCCTGCTTGACACAAGAAGCCATCTCTTATTAAACTATTTCATGACCTGCAGGAAATATACATTCTCATTCTTATCTACTCTTTCCTTCCGCTACCCGCATTTAATTCAATCTTCCTCTGCGAGTGAGGCTGCAACCTACATCTTCCCACTTTGGGCCAACAAGTGGCATTCAAAGAAACCGCAGCCGGGAAAGGAAACCTCATGCGGGAATTGACATGTTAGGCCTGCGGCTTCCTAGCAAGACCATCAGCGATGAATAATTTATCACAATTCCATAAAGAAACAACCGAGAGAGTCCATCACAGTGCATCCCATAGCATTTAATCGCTTCCTGAAGTGTTAGGTTGCCCTCCTTTTCTCATATTTTCAGTAGCGGTCTCACAGAAGATGTGTTTTATTTAAATATGTAGATTCTTTTTCACCTACAAAAACTGGAAAGGGAAAAAGAACATTTAAAAGGGGAMTCTTTGTCAAAGTCTGACCCTTTCTTGTTAATACCAAGACTTTTAAATATAAATACATAAAGTACATGCATGACAGACGCACACACATCTCCATTCGGCAAACATTCCTTACCTAACCCTAACCTTCTTCAAAGTCAGACATAATTCTGTACAGTAACAAGTTATTTGCTTCTGGAAGACTAGACCCAAATTTACTACAGCATTAGGCTTTCACGGTCATTTCCATGTACACTTTGGGAAAGCTTTCCGCTGCTTCTTAGTATGGAAACTGCAATGTAACCTCAGGACAAGAGTGCCCAAAGCACCTTCTCCTTGTCAATCTTCCACCATTTGACTCAGATTTCTCCAGTCACAAACCACCTTTGACCAAGCTGAATATAGATGGGGAAAAAGCAATCCATACTTTCAACCCTCCCCTAGTTCAATGTCCTCATAGGAGTTTGGTCACATTCACCAGTCTAAAAACCAACCATTTAATCAAAAAGATACATCTCACCGTTTTGTAATATACTTGGTACTACAGAAACCACATAACTGACTGAAGTCCAACACATCAGGTTTGTTGCTCAATACATAACAGTGCATTTCTCCTCTAGGAAGTCTGCTAAAAGGAAAAGTAACTGCAAAAAAACCAAAAATCTCAAAAAAGTAGAACTGATTCAGTTATCAAAGTGTCACATAAAGGTGTCTGAATTATCTGAATGTCTTAATTCATCACTTCAGAATAGAAGCCAATTATTTTTTCTTCCAACAGTACCAGAATAAAGAAAATTAATTTAAAAAAAACCAATGTGACTGATAGCTCAGCTTTTGAGTAGCAACAGTAATCAACAGTGACTATACGTAGTTAACCAAAAAAAGTAACATGACCACCTTCCTAGTTATGCCTGGCAGTAACCAGCAGCAAATCGCTGGAAGAAGCAACAAAAGGTATAAAGCTGGGCAAATGACTACTCTTCTCCCATCACACTGTGGCAATGGCACTTCACAGGTTTTGAGAAAGACAGAGTTGCCCCATGCTTCAATCTGCCCCACCTCTTTTTTAATATGCTTCTGGCCTCCGTAACATTCCACGACACTGAGTGCCACTGTTCAATTATGCACTACTTTAGAAGAAGTAATTTATATTTTAGACCTCATACTGAATTTCAGGTTCCCTGAAGACAGCTGAAGATTTCAGCCTCACTAATGTCTCTCGAGTATGTGCTCTATGAGACATAGAGGAGTAGAAATATTCCATGTGGTAGTTCACTCCCACACTGCTCCCTCTCCCAAAGGGTATTACTGTGTGTGTGAACACTCCGTTGCTGTCCACACACTTCTTGCAGAATTTCATTGGGCTTGAGGTTTGGGGTTTTTTAATATAAATATATATATTTATAYACACACAAGTCTGAAAGCCATTCATAAATGCTAGGTTACAATAACTTGTACTGCATTAATAATCCCTTCAGACTTAAAAATACAGTTTCCCTTGGGAAGGGGGAGGAGGGGAAGTATTTCTGGCTATCTGAATGGAAAAACCTATAACTAATTATAAAGCCATTCCTAGTTGATTTCATGCCAGAAGTGTCTGGAAGGCCTTTATTGCAGATAAAGTCYTTGTGTTACTGACAAGGGTCTCAACCGGCTCCCTCATTCTACTGTGTGAGAAAAAAWAAATAAATAAAAAGTATACAATACACAAAAGGAGCCTTAGGATCAAGCTGTTCTTGGAGTAAGAGGAAAAACCAAACACCAACTAAAACTTTCTAGCATYCCATCTGAAGAAGAAGATATATTTTAATTATGTTGTATCAAAAATGTCTCTCTCCGTTTTCTCACAAGGATCAAAAGCCATGACTTACGCTTCATGTACTTACAAATACTTTTAAGAGTCCTCAGATTATGATTATGTTTCTATTCAATGTACCATATGGAACATCAAATGTTGTGTAACCTTCAAGTATTTCATTTTCAGTTCCTTTGAAGTTTCACTTACTGCGCTACAAGTCATTTTATAGACACCAAATAATACTTATTTATACATGWGAACATAATTTGCTTATTTGTAGACATGTTATTTACTGATGTTTGCTCGGCTGAAAAACTGATTTTTCAATGACAAATTCTGCTGAACATTTCAGCTTTCTTTACAACTGCTGTCTTTATTATCATTTTAAACCTATTCTACATAGGAAAGTTTAGTCATTATCTAGGAACAAAAGCATTCATATTTATGAATTCATACTATTAACTATTACAATGCCACATTGAGAGATGCCTGGGATGAGTTTCATGGTAGTATCACATCTAACCCTCTGTACTTATTTTCATACTTCMTTTTCACATTGGCATATTTGGGAAACAGTTTAACTTATTTCTATAGAACAAAAGACATGCAGAAAGATATTCACCAAATCAACAAATGGTTGAAGTTGGAGGGCACTTCTGGAGATCATCTAGTCCAACCTCACCCCGCTCAAGCTGTTACCTACAACACATTGCTCCAGATTGTGTCCAGATGACTTCTGAACAGCTCCTAGCACGGAAACCTTGCAACCTCCRCCCAACTAACTCCAGTGCTCAGTCACCCTCACAGTGAGAAAGGGTTTTCTTAACAGCCAGAACTTCCTGCACTTCATTCTGTTTGCACCCACTGTCTCTAGCCCTGCCACTGGACACTACAGAGAGGAGTCTATCCTCATCCTCTTTGCACCTCCCTTCAGATATTTTCAGATATCGGTAAAATCTCCCCTTAGCCTTATCTTCTCCAGGCTGGAGAGTTCCAACTCTCCTGGCTGCTCCTCATGAGAGGGCTCCTCCAGGCCCTTCTTCATCTCTGGGGCCCTTTGCTGGTCTTACTCCAGTACCTCCATTTCTCCTTCATGCTGGTGAGCTCAGAAACGGACACTCCATCACATCTTAAAGCATCCTGGACTTGTTAATGTGACCAGAAAACAGTAATTTAGACCAGACAAAAGTTCTTCCAAGCTTCCATTTGATTCTTGAGGAAGATTAAAGCTCTGAATCTTCTGTTAGCATAAATCTTCCTTATGGTCCTTTCTAATGACTTGAGGCTAATGATTAGAACATAAGCTTAGGCAAGAATACTTTCTGTTAATACTTAGAACAGTTATTGACCATCACTTTACAATATTTATTTTTATTTTGAAGCATTCTTAAGGCACCTAACAACTTTCTCACGCATTACTGAAATTGTTTCCATTTACAGCCAACCATGCCAGACCTGAATGCTGTTAACTCTTATTTTCACCTCAAATATGACTTTTGTTAGCATATTACATAAACACAACATAATTCCATTCCTCAAGAATTAAAGGAAAATTAAATAAGCCTTCATACTTAGAAATAAAATTATCAGTGTACTTTAAGGGCTTTACCAGCACAAGGATTTCAGTCAGAGAGATAAGGATTTTGCTATTTTCACTCAACACAGGAAAAGACCTCAAGAGGGACTAAGCACGGTATAAATCTGAACCTGTTCCCAAATACCTCCTCTAAGCAAGACAGAGATAATGAAAGCTGCAAGCAGGAGGGTTCTCTATTAATAGCTTACTTGTTTTATCAAGGCATCAGCTGGTATCCGTATACCTGTAATAAAAGCACGTTGAAATGCCTTGAGCATAGCAAGGAACTACAGAAGTGAAAATAAGTCTCCATTCACTCRTGGAATCAGGCTTTCTACTAGCATTTCATAGCATTATCTCTATTTTTYACCTGAAGGATAACTAACATAGGGATAACAGTTAAAAATAGCCAAATCACTATTTTAGCTCGCCCAAGAATGCACTGGGGGGGGCGGGGGAGGGAGCAGGCATGTAATGCGTGATTAAATATTTTCATGCTATAGAGTATCTTCAGACCCTTCTACCTCAAAAATGGAATATTCAGTACAAAAGATCACTTATTAAAATCACACCTTCATCACAGGGACGTTATGATAGGAACCAAAGTAGTGTCCCGCATGGAAACTGGCACAAGCAGCTTAAGAACCTGCTCTAAGCTCACAGGCCAGAGAACACTACTCAAGTGAGAGGACTGACAGCACCATCCTTAAACTAACCAGATACACTAAGATTGAAAACAATTTTAATACTTCAAGTGAATGGCAACATACCCGTTTTAACTTTTTTTTTTTTTTTTTTTTTGTTAAAAGCATGGGAGGATAGGAAGAATGGACAGATCCATGGACACACACACACAAAAAAGGAGGGCAGCACTGGCACCAAACATACTACAGGTATCACATTCCTACTTACTTTATGGCCACACAGTGTACAAAACTCATCTTCAAAGTGAGGAATATTCTCACGTTACTCTTTCTGGATATTTTATGCCTTCGGGTTTATTGCTGAATTTTTCATACTGATTGTATATACAGTATATGTATATACAGTAAATGATAGCACTCTTTATATCGTTCATAAAGCATGCTGCCTTTTCTTTCCTCTCAGCAGAGGAGGGGCAAGTTTTCCCAAGCTCCCCAATGAAGCTGAGGAGGTTGCCTCTTGGCAATTCTCAGCAGTTCATGCCTGCTGTCACATGCGGAGATATGAACAAGTTTTGCTTGTGTGCTCTGCAGACTGGATATAGTCCAGGCACCGTAAAACTGCATTAGCAAGGTACTGTGCTCTACAGTAATGGCAGAGGTTACTACATCATCTACAGCACGGTATTCATATGGCTTCCAGATTTCAAGTCACTCAAAAGCCTGTCTTAACCTTTCAACAGTTGCAGAATACACCTATGTCATCTGAAAGTACGGGGGTTTAATACTTCTGGAAAACTTCTTCTACGGCAACATGAAGTGYTGGAAGTAGTGGAAGGCTCTTTAATCATTTTAAAGTTCAATGCATTAAACAGGTCCCTGTTTAGAAAGCAGGAGTATATGAAGATTTATAAAAATTGAGACCAAAATTAGCTTAAAGAAATTCATAGAAAAAGGAAACATTCAATAAAGGAATTTTAAAATTACCACTACAGGAATATGTCACTGAAAACAGTGTTTTCGTCAAACAAAACCTACAAACATTCACTTTCTTGAAGTTTACTTCCAAAATATTTTTAAACATGTGACACAAGAGGATTTTCAAGTGTGTGATTAAAAGAATTAACAAAGCATGTGACTGAGACAGGAAGAGATTACCAGAAAACACAAGTACTACTTGTGAAGAAAGTTTTGTAAATAGTCATGAGAACTATGACAAGCTTCCTGTAATGTAGAAGTAATTCTCTGAATATTTAATGGAATACCAAATACATTGAACATGATTATTGCAGTAGGCCACAAGTCAATTAAAAATTTCCAAGAGCATGGGTCATTTAACAACTCTGTTTTCAGATCAATCTACAAATAAGTTTTTCCATATTAAAACTATCTAAAGGTAAAGGAAGGGTAGGCTTGTAAAGCTATGATAATCATTAACCAGCTGCAATGTATCTGCCATTAAAAGCTCTTACTACCCCTACTGCAGAGACTTCCGACCGTTTCAGGCCTAATATTAAAACACAAGCATGATCCTTCATGATTTTTATCACAGACACTTTCACGGACAGTTCTATTTGTGTATGCCAGGGGAGGTTATGTGAGGACATAAGACCAACTAGGAGACTGCTTCACTCATGCTTCTTATAGACTTAAGGATAAAAACATCAACCTAAATTTCCTTAAAAATCCAGCTTTTAGTGAAGTTTTTTCCAGCAAGCTCTGAAGGAAAAAATATCACTGTGATATAACTTTTGATAGCAAGTTGTTACCTTTAAGTTTAGGTTTTGATTAATCAGGAAAAACCTTTTCCTACATTCATTAATTTGCAGTAACTTACAAGAAGATGTAGTCTTCTTGTAGAAGTAGATAAAGTCATTTAAGGATCTCAAAATATTCTAAGGAAAACAGTTATATTGTAGCAATTTTAGCTATTAAAAAAATCTGTTGCTCAGTTGAAATCTTCCTATATATGATTTATGTTCTTTTGCAGCTCTCCACAAATGAAGTAAGTGGCATTTGCCTGTGCCAAGTGCTCTAGGTGTCCCTGCTTGAACAGGAGGGCTTGACTAGATCTCTAGAGGTCTCTTTCAACTTCAACCATTCTGTGTAACAGACCGAGATAACCCACTTAGCAAGGGACTACCAGGACATAAATGAAGTTATTTAGCCCCCCTGTGGCTGTACTCAGAACTTTAAAACCATTTCTGAAGTATGCCACATCCCTCCAGATTACATGATACAACCAAGTGTATTATCTATTGTACCTGCCATATATATATATAAAGTGTCCTCTACCGATATAATGAAAGGCTATTAAAAAAACAATTGAAGAGGACAGAGGTGTGCAAAAAAATGACTGCTGCTTTTGATAATTAGGTACTGACACCGAGTATGTAGGTATACAGTTAAAATGAATCAAACTCATCTGCATGTTGTATGAAGAAATACTGCTTTCCTAAGGATTATGACTCCTCTTGAATAAAGTCAACAGTACAATGTCCAAAAAGTACTAAGGGAAGAGGAAGATGACATGTCAGGAAACGGTGACAACATTTTTCCAAGGCAAGTAGCCAACTCTGAAGACCAGATTAGCTTTTGCTATGCCAAAGGTACTTTTTTCCCATACTACTGTGAAAAGACAGGTAAGAGGAGGCCAAATCTATGGGAATTTTTCCAATTGTGTTTAAAAAATGAATAAATAAATAAATAAAAAGCAAGATAGCAAGGATAGGTAGTGATGACCAAAGGAATAAGTGCAAATCTTTGAGGAAATGCAGCACTCAAATCCAATGAAATTTTTTGAAATGTTCTGTCTTAGAGGCCTAACCTCAACACATACTCACTGAGTCTTTGGATCAGTAAGCTTTAAGTTCCAGGACACTGTTAAGATCACAAATAACAAATATTTCCATATTTATCTCCAAGATTTTTCCAGTAATTTCTGAAATATGGAATACACATTCACAGCTACTACTATGAAAGACAAATGAAATGAAAGATAAATGGCCTCTGGGCAAACAAAAGCTATATAGGTGCCTACCCTCCTTGGACATTAAACATCCATGTGCTCAGGAACCAGCCACCTATCCTCTCAAATGAGGACTGCGGTACTGCCAGCTACTTCTAGGTCAAGTGACTATTCTAACTGACAATATATGAAACTGGGGAAAAATCAGGAGCTGAGAATCTAGCAGAAGAGTAACATTCAACCTTCTCACATTCTACAAAGACRACCTGCCCACTCGCAGAGCTTACACTAGCTGCTTTCTGATTTCTAAAAGATTTCTGTCATTTGGTGATAACAGTAATCTAAAAAAAAGAGGCAGATACCTACCTAACTCTAGATACAGAYGCAATTTCACACATATGCAAATTGTTCTTTGAGAAGGAGGAGGGTGAAACAGAAATAGTTGTCAGTTAGCTGTCCTTCTATATCACCTTTGATTGGATCAACTGCACTCAAATAGGGCAATCCAGGATTATTAAGGGCCTAGTAAAGAGGAAATAAATAGCTATGGAGACAAGGTATTTTAAGAATGTTACATACACTGGAAAAAGTAGAAATTTCCTAAAATAGAAAGGAATATACTACACAGACCCAAACTCCTAAGCTTCACACTTTCTTAAATCTAGTGATTTTTTTTATGATGCCTTTACAGTTCCTGTATYTTCACGAAAACAAAGCTATATGTAAGTGCTTGCTACACTGATAAAAGCAAGCTTAATTTTTGTATATGTACTCTCCAGTAAAACAAGCCAAGTATTAAAGAATTGTAAGATTATTCCAGGTATATATATTTTTTAGAGCTGTTAACATCCGGAAATGATTCCAAAATACTAAGTTGTTATTCTAGATCAAAACACCTCAATTTTCCCTTGATACTCAAATTGCATAACCAGATGTAAGGAAGCCACTGTAATCTTTCCCTCTTTTTAAGACACTGCATAGTATTTCTGTCTCTTTACAACTGCTTGACATGTTAACAGAACACGTTAAAAGTGTATCCAGTCTATGAAATCTACTGTTTTCCTGCACAGCAGTGGTAGATTTTCAGGTTTAATGAATTTGCTATTGCCCTCTCTAACTGCATTAATTGAAGCTAAGTTCTTCATTTCAATTGCCGAGATTGATGATAGCCAAGACCTGTTATCTAATGTCTTAAAAGTACATGTATACTCAGCACACTTATAAAATGCAATTTTAAATACAAAAAAAATGCTATGAGAGTTTATGCTGAATCTCTAGTTACTTTCTTATTATTTTAAGCAATCTATATTCCTTCCTGCTGCCACTCTCAGCAAGAAAATATTATTTTTTTCTTAATTGCAGCTTTAAACAAATAAGAATTTATTTTGATCTAAATCAGGTGCTTGGAGATAAAGATTCCTTGGAATGAAAACTAGAAAGGCAGATCACGGTTTAAGTGCTTGCATAACCCTTTGGAGTACTGGGAAGTAATAGGCCTCCAACTTGGCATCCATTTAACCGCTGTTTCAGAATGTTTCAACTTGCAGTATCCATCTAAGAGTATATTATTTCTACATGCTATTGGTKMTWWKSYWWRYWWRSMWWAKMACCAATCATATTTTCCTTCAAGGGGAATCAAACTTCAGTATCAAACTGACACAGACAAAAAAAAAGCCTGATAGCCTAACCAGCTATGGAACACAGAGAGGAATTAAACTGTTAAACTTCATTCATTCATTTGCTTTAGACAGCAGYGAGACATGAAAACGAAGCATGAAAAAAATAAGCTCGATTTGAATTCTTCCTGCTTCGTGACACCTAAGAACAACATGTAGAGGAACAAATCTGAAATACTCATTTTTGCACCTACTGCAGAATTGCTGGATTCCTCTGACAGTTGCTGTCATCTTTCCCAGCTCTGGAGCAGTATTTTAAACCAAATGCTCCTCCACCCTGAGAAGCACTACAAGCCCTGTGTGATACTCAGGCAGTATGAATCGGAATGGAAATGCCTCCCYGTGCTCCTCTTCACTCCAGCGAGGCACTGGGAGCTGCAGCTCCTGCCAAATGGCCAGGCATTGGGGTATGGAAGCAGACTGGGGCGCTCCTGCCACCGCTACCCCACCTGCTTGCACCAGACCAGCTCCACGTCCTCTCGGCTCCCTGCACACCAGCTGCCTGGCCCACACGCTCCCAGGTCCAAACGCTGCCGCCTGCCTTGCGCCTCACCCACTGCCTTCAGGGGGCATCAAACTTTGCAGTTAGGGCTTAGCGAGGCAAGGCAACGCTCCAGGCAGCTCTCAGAGACAAAAGAGGCGCCTTTCTCCCCTTCACCTCTACCCACTTAATGGCCCTAACCTGCCGGTCAGCCCGAGGGGGCCCCCGCGATGAAAGCGGAGGCCAGGCAGCCGCACGAAGGCTGCCCAGAGCCCGCCCAGGGCGGCGGGGCCAGCGGGATAAAACCACCCTGCCCCGCGGCCTCGCGCGGGGGGAGCGGGCCCGGGGCAGAGCCGCTGCGCTGCCGCCCCTCGGCCTCCTCCTCCCACGGGGCAGGGCCCCGGCAGCGGCCGAGCGAGGCTTGCGGCCGGCAGAGGGAGCCCGAGGCGGCCGGCGCGCTGCCCCGCCGCCCCCGCGCGCCGCCCTCACCCGGCACGGGCCCTCCTGGAAGACGCGCGGGTCGAGGTTGCAGGCGATGGTGGTGCTGGGCACGTCCTGCAGCGCCACCGCCTCCATGGCGCGCTCAAGGAAGCTCCACTCCGACTCGGGCGGCGGCGGCGGCGCCTCCTCCTCTTCCTCCCCAGCCGCCTCCTCCTCGCCTCCTTCCTCGAACGGCGGCGGCGGCGGCTCCTCCTGCCCCGCCGGGCCCCTCCCGCCGCCGCCGCTCTCCATGGCCGCAGGCGAGCGGAGCCCCCGCGGGGCGGGGCCCGGCCGGGGCGCCGCCATTGAGCGCCCCGCGGCGGCGGCCGTTGAACCCCTTTCTTACCCCCCCCCTTCTTTAACCCCCGCGGCCGTTTAACCGTCTCCTTCCTGCCCCCCCCGCGCAAGGCGCCCGGGCAGCCAATAGGAGGCGGCCGCCGCCGCGGCGGCAACAGGTGGCGGGCGCCGCCTCCGCCATGTTGAGTGTGGGCGCGAGGGAGCTGCGGGCGCCGCCGCGGCCGGGCGGGCGCCTCGCGTGGGGCTGCGGCGGGGCGGGAGGCGCCCTCCGGGCCCCACGGCGGCTCGCGGGCACCCCCGGCACCGCTGCGGCCGCGGGTCCATCACCATGTGCCTTCATTCGTAGCGCAGAGAAGGCCGTTGTGCCCAACAGATGAATAAATATTAATAAAAATATCTCTTCTGTATACATGGCGGGCTCAAGTTGCGGTCATATATGTCCTGTTTCTCTTACCTGTGTCAAGAACAAGCAACTGTCCCATGCCATGAATGGTTCGCAGAGCACAAGGCTTCTGAGAACATGTAGGGGACAGAAAGGGAGAAAAAAAGAAGAAAAGTGCTGGATAACGTTTTTTTGCATTGGGTTTTGCTGAAAAGTGATTGATAAACACTTCTCTGTACTTTCTTCAGAGGTATCTTCCTGCTATGGATTGATTTTCTATATTTGTGAAAGAAGATCTGCAAAAGTGGCATAAAGCCATGCATGTCTGTCTCCCTCCCTCCTTACCTTGGGGCTGAAGCAGATACCGTTTTAGAACCCTTCTCTCTTTCCCTGGGTCAAAAGGCTACATGAAGTGGACTATTCCTTTCCTACCTAGGCTCAGGGAGCTGCTTGTATCAGACATTCCTACATGGGGGAACAAAGTCTGCCTAGCATGCTTAGTCTTTCCTCCTAAACTGTTGGTCAGTCCAACAAAACTGTCCTAGCCAAACTTTTCACAGAATGGTTGAGGTTGGAAGGGACCTCTAGAGATCATCCAGTCCAACCCCCTGCTCCAGCAGGGACACCCAGAGCACGGGGCACAGGGTGGCATCCAGGCGGGTTTGGAAGATCTCCAGAGAAGGAGACTCCACAGCCTCCCTGGGCAGCCTGTGCCAGGGCTCTGTCACCCTCACAGGGAAGAAGTTCCTCCTCACATGCAGATGGAACTGCCTGTGTTGCAGCTTACACCCATTGCCCCTTGTCCTATCACTGGCCACCACTGAGAAGAGTTTGGCCCTCTCCTCCTTACGTTCTTCCCTCAGATATTTGTACATATTTATAAGATACCCTCTCGTTCTTCTCCAGAGAAAACAGACCCAACTCACTTAGTTTCTCCTCCTACGAGAGATGTTCCAGTCCCTTAATCATCTTTGTCGCTCTCCGCTGGACTCTCTCTAGGAGCTCCAGGTCCCTCTTGTGCTGAGGAGCCCAGAACTACCCCCAATACTGCAGGTGCGGCCTCATCAGAGCTGAGTGGAGAGGCAGGATCCTCTCCCTTGACCTGCTGGCAACATCCTCCTGATGCAGGCCATTATTTTCTTACCTATGTATGTATATATACATATATACACACACAAATACTTAAGCACATTCAGATAGTAATGGACTAGTTCATCCAAAATGAACTTGCTTTTTTTTTTTTTTTGAAGTTTTTGTGATACTTGCCTATTTTCCTCATTGCCTCCCAGTAGAGTACATTGTGTAATAAAGATAATACAGAGTAGTAAGATGCAGCAAGTAGTGAGAAGGTGCTGGATAATAGCTGGCAAAAAAAGACCTGATATTCTACCTATGCAGGGTTACACAAGAATGAGCGGGGTCGGAAAAGTGAAAGAACCATGAATCAAAAACCTCCCTCTCTCCTGTGCAAGACCCAAAGCATGGCTGCTAGTTAAATGTACTCAGGTTCCCATAATGAGGCAGATAGAGCCAGTGCAATGACGTTAGAACTCCTTTTTATTAGAGGATACTCATTCTTAGCAAATGGAGGGCATATCCTATACTGCATTTCCAGGCTTTGAGAAACTTCTCAAAGATAAGAGTGGGGAGACACCTGGCATTCATACCATAGCACATAGACCCAGGAGGTATTTAGAAAGCAACACTTCACTACACATAATGGCCTTATCGTCGGGAATCATCTAGCCAGACTGAAAAAAACTTCAGTTTTGAATGTTTAATATTCTAGGTCATGATTTTTTTGACTACATTTGTTTAGGCAATACATGTTAGTGTGCACTTGGGGAAAAAAAAAAAACATGCTGGGCCAAACCCAGCATTAGATTTTGTTACCAAACTCTGAATATACTCCTACAGGCCATCATGGATGGCTTGTTCAGCAATGTTAATAATTTGTTTAAAACATGGTATGGCAAGTATTTTCAATAGTGTTAAAACTAAGGTATTTTTACAGATCTCCTTTTCCAAAATGGAGCATAGAACAAGAAACTTACGGGAAAGTGAAGAACTTGGGGGGAAGAAAACGAATTCTGCTGGTTGGAAATGCTGTCCCACTTGTATTGCACAATACACGTCCAATATGTATTGCACAAAGTTTGCAGCAGAGATTCCAGCAAAGTTTGCAGCAGCCCCACTACTTGAGATCCCGCTGTTACCGCATCTTAGAGTTATCTCTACTGGCCTTTTTTTTTCCCAACAGATCAAAGACTTTAAACTAGTGGATTACTGGTCTCAGCCAATATTAATGGGATCTTTGACGATACAGCAAGAAGGAGAAAAATGCTAAGTGAAGAGATAACCATTTGCCTTCTCCCTCCTCTGCTTTTAGTTTTTTTTTTTTTTTCCAGACTGTAATCTGAGTGTTTTGAACCGTGTAAGCCTTTCTTAGGGAGATAAGCTCTCATCTTAGATCAGGGTATTTTTGTGACTGATTGCTGTAATTGCCCTCAGTCTGCATGCATTCTTGTACTGGTTTTCACAATAGTTCAGACAAACTGTACCTTAAAAGACAAAAGAAAACAACAGCAACATAATAACTTGCACATGAATTAGCTGAAACTACACTAAATTATTCCAACTTGCAGACAAACTAGTGCGTTTTTAATCTCATCCCTTAATCTCAAATTTGCTTCCCAACATGAGTGGGTGGCATTCACCTCTTCAAAGAAAGAGAAGCTACCTGTGTTCCCCACATTGGAAGTTCTAGCTCTCTACAAAAATTTCATCTAAATACAAATCTATTACCTATACTTAAAAATATGCAAACAAGAAACAAATTTTACCAGGAAATTCCTCTAGTTTCAGTCTGGCACCTTAGTATAATGTTTGCCATTGAAAACTATTCACGTACCTGGTAGTGGTGTAATGGCCTGAACCCTTAGCAGGTAAATGTAAATCCAATAGCGGATTCATGAGKGAAAAAATGTAAAATTGCCGTAAGACATTTATCCTAAATGCACTTTAAATAACRCATACTACCATCTAGTGGTAGAAAGAAAATCACAAAGCATCTCTAAATCTTTTGTTACATATACCTGCCTATAAAAAACCTCACTTCAAGTGAAAATCAGCTATCTTGAAAAAAACATAKATATATAATAAAAATATAATGCTAATTAATATTAATACTAATATCCTAATACTTAAGCCACTGTCTTGCTTTATGTAGTATTCCTTAGAATAGATTTTCAATGCACCTCTGTAAGTGCTGCACATAGGGAAATGTAGCTAGCAATTGAAGCACGTGGCACTGGCATCAGTGACAATGCTTCAGAAGTGCTTTTTTTTCCTCCGTGTAAGGCTATTTGCAAGATATCATTTAATACATGCATTTAGGAATGCTCTATATTCATTTCAGCTACTAAAATACTTAATTACCCCTATATCCTGCAAGTGCAAAATGACATATCTTCAGCTACGTGATTATATTGATATCAGAACATTTGTGCTAGCAGTCATTTGCCTACATTTGTGATCAGAAATCTCTTTATTCTTTCCCCACCGTGGAGCATGGAACATCAGATTATTTTTGGTAATTTTCCTTATTTTGTCGGTTAGGTCACATAGGTCACTGCTGCATTGTGAGGAACTTCTTTATTAGTAAGGTCTAGAGAACTTCCTTGCCAATTCCTTTCTCCAACTTGGAGGCCCTTCCCATATATACGGGAATATATGGATATGTGGTGCCTTCATCAGCCATCCAAAGAGCTGCAGCTCCTGCGTTTCCCACAGCCATCCTGGAGGTCCTGTTCTCTGGCAGTTTTCTCTAGAAATCCTCTTTAGTGATGCCTCTACTTTACCTCTTTGAAGGGTTCCTTATCTGCCAAGAAGCCCATCTCAGTTAAGTACTTACACRTAGGTAGGTTTCCCATAAATAAAAGCCTCCCACAGATAGAGATCTGACAGTCTTTAAAGCAAGACAGTCATCTCAAAATGACCATATAAAGTATACATCATCTTGCTCCTTTTGCTTTAAACTCAACCTGAGCAGAGCCTATACCCAATAAGAAAACAGGTATAAAGAAAATCCTTGGCCTTATTTAACGACTCATTCTCATATTAAGATATATCTTATTTCTAGCTTAAATTTGTGTCATTCACCCATACRGACAACTGTTCTGATTATGCTTTTTCTCCATTTTTTTTGAAGAGCTCTTTCAGCACTTAGTGTTTTCTACTGTAGTTCCCCTCGTTGCTCCTTCTGTTCAACCAGGCAGATGAAGTCCCATGAACCTCTCAACACGTGGGATGTTTTCCCCTCTTAGAGCTGCTGAAAGTGTTTTCATGCTTGAGCCATGCTCCTCCCCATCTTGCTCTCTTTCCATCCCCTGGATTACTCCAGGCATCCTGTGGCTGGTGGTCACTGTGGCTAAGTGTCCTCACATTCCTCATACTTCAGTTTGGTACCCTTCCCCAAGCCCTTACCAATGCAAACACGCATTTTTTAACACCATTACCATGGTTTGTTTCTTCATTGACTTAGAATGCTTCATATAGATAATTTTTGTATGCGTTTTTCAGTTTTTGTAGCCAACAGAATACGAGGAGTTGCTGTGGTCTGTATGAGGTCAACCACCTACATTAGCTCTTTCCAGCTCAAGGGAAGGTTCTTCAGAAGGYACTTTGGTATTTGAAACAGGGGCGGAAAGACACCCAAATGAAATGCCATGCTTATCTGCAATGAAGCTCAGCTTTCTGCACCTAATTTGATAGGAGGCCGAGGAGAAATCTGAGGTGCCAGAGCTTCAAAGTCTTGCTAAAGTGCCTTTAAAGCAGCCGGACGTGCACGAAGCTCGTGCAAGCGATGCCGATGGGCTGCTTTGCTAAGTGTCCATCAGCACAATCCCTTCCCTTTTCCGCATAGCTCCCGCTTCTCCCGTTGTTCATCCGTTTCTTTGCTAAGTGTCTATCAGCACAATCCCTTCCCTTTTCCGCATAGCTCCCGCTTCTCCCATTGCTCCTCGGCTGCTTTGCTAAGTGTCTATCAGCACAATCCCTTCCCTTTTCCGCATAGCTCCTGCTTCTCCCATTGTTCCTCACGCAGCGTTCCCGCGGGCGGGACGCTGGGGTGCTCTGCACTGCCCCTGCCCGTGTTTGCGCGGCGCCAGCCTCAATCCGGCTCCTAAGGTCACTGCCACCTTTGGATGCCACGGTGATAAGTTCTGCATTATGGCAAGAGCACAGGTTACCACGTCCCTCTTGCTGATTTTGAAACTGTGCTCTGGTAAGTCAGCTCCTTGATTAGGTAAGAAGAGTTATGCACGGGAGAGGTAAATGGGCCGTGTATTTCAGGAGCAGTCAGTAATAAGATGCCTGGTTACTGATTTACACCAGAGGTCCTTTACAGGTGCCACAGGACAAACAGGTTCCGTGGGCAAGCTCTTCTGGAAAGGAACAATAAATATAATGCAATAACAGCGAAAATATATGAGAATTGTTTGCATGAAAACTGTTCAGAGAAGGAATAAAGTTGGATTCCTACTCCTGGGAAAAAGAGAGGAAACCACACACACCAAAGAGAGACTGCTACACAACCTTCATGACAATAACATGAACATTGGGGAAAAAATGGACTTGGGTCCATACAAAACACACTCTGTGCAATCCTAGGAATATTGAGCCTGGTTTTTCTAACCCTTGTCATCACTACATTTGGTACATTTGTTATGAACCAAAACAAATTTCATTAAACACACTCAAAAGAATTRCTCAGCTGCTTAGCTTTCGTGGGGACTTCAAACTGGAATTAAGCAGAAGAAAAATAGGGCCAGTCTCTCACGACAGGTTTACAAAAGCATAGATTGGATTTTTATAGATGATATGAAAAGTTATGTCCAGAGCTACCTTTATGGAGTATAAAATAGCTTTCACTTCAGATTTTTTTCAAAACTTGTATTTGTTTATAGAAAACTACATAAAGAAATAATCCATTTTTCCAATAAATGGAATGATCTAATAGTAAGCATACACGTAATCTGCAATTATGATATACTGACGATGAAGCACTAGTGATCAATGTACCTAACAGTTGCACATATCATTTACTTCTATATCACCTATGTAATTGTTTGAATAATTTTATGACTATTTTGTAATATTAAGCTTTATTTGTAAAACTATAATTATTTTAAATAACGTGCTTTATTTTTAAAGCACATTGAGATGTGTAAATAGGAAGTCTATTAGTAGCAAAGGTCAATGGAAATTGTGCAGAGTGTAATCCTATTTTACATGGGAAGAAATCTGTAAGAACTGTAGAGAGTAAACTGGAATTTAAAACATAAGCAAAAATAAAAAGATAAACTACGATAGAGACTACATCTTAAGGTGTTATTTCAAGATGCTATAGGCACAGTAATTAACAAACTAATAGAGAATAAGTGAGAGTTTAATGTGATAGGAATAAAAGGAGCAGGGGGATTCAAATTAAAATAAAAACAAATCTTTCAGACCTTGGGAACAATTCTGGTTTATTTTCAAGTTCTGTGGCAAAATCTGAGGATGGATCTGAGGAGGACTTCATATGCAAGTTTGTAAACCAGGCCAAAGTAAGTAAAGTAGCACTTAGAAAACATAGTAATACTGTTATATAGTTTATTCATGCAGCTTTGAGAATAAATATGTCCTAAGCATYCTGCCAAACAAGCAAGGGCACATTGCCCTCTCCAAAGAGATTGCATTTGAAGGACTGCATTGCAGATACCTTGAGCAGACAAAATTCAGCTCAGCCCTTTTGAAAACTCACCCCCCATATTTCGTGTCGCAGTATATATCAGAAAACAGAGATGGAAGAATAACGAGGATGGCAATAATGAAATCACAGTTACTTAATAAGGCACAGATCCTTACAAAGACTCTTAGCTTTAAACATATCAGTAATCCTATTGAATCGGGCAAATCATGATGGTCCTTTAAATAGTGTTGTGCATGTATCSTCCCCTAAGGATTTGTACATGAGGCAGGAGATGCAAGTGGTGAAAACGCATTGAAAAGYGAGGGGTGGAGGAATTCTGTGAAATCAGCCTGGGATGTCCTGGGACTGGGATGTCCAATAAAAGAACAGGTAAAGGCCAGGAATATCCCAAGCGAAAGCAGGTCTGGGGTTCAAGTTAGGAGAGTGYTGCAGTTGACCTTATTTACGTAGAAAATGAGATGAAGTGTGGTCCAGGAGAGCCATTACACTTGTTGAGACTGTGGTAAGTTTGCAGCACTTCGAAAATTAATTGAAGGTAATTATTTTATCGACTTACATGTGGTGCTTGACGATAAAAATGTTCTTATAAGGCCTGCTTGTTATGCTGCCAGTGGCACTCGAACTATATGATTGCTTCATTAAAATGCTACTGCTTAACAAAAAAAAAAAAAAAGGAAAAGAAAAGATAGGAACACAGAAGTCAAAAAATTTTGGGGGGAAATAAGATGATTTTAAGCACATGTCTTTTTTTTAAATGGCAAGTACAGGGTTCACTTTTGCAAGTCTTATTATTGATACTCTTCTAGTTTTTAGTCACACTTCAGAATCAGTGTGTGCTCAGAACTTAAGCTGGTGTAGAAGTTACTTTAGAGTCTGGAGCTCTGTGGGAATTCAGATAACTTAATAACAGAAGGAAGACGGTCTGGGCACATTGGGCGGGAAGGTGCATCTGCTCCTCCTTGGCACTTTTCTCAGCCTTGCTTGGAGATAGCTTGCCTATGTTTTCTAGGCCAGCACCTTCTACCAGCAATGCCTGTAAATTTACTGTAAATATAGTAATATTTAATTATAGATGCACTATAGTGCAGCATCTATTTACCACAGATGCCGCAGTCAAATGTGGAGAAAGTCATAAATAATAAGGTAACTTCTAAATTACAGCAGAACAGTATTCCACCCACACAACCTCTGTGCTACCTTAGCCCTATAAAAAATCATTTGCTTTTGATGAGCGAAGGATACAGCGCTGAAACTCTGCCGGCAAACAGCAGACTAAAGCAGAACAGCAAATATCAAAACTTTTCCCTGAAATATAAGACTCCAGGCAGCGTGTTCTGACGTTATGCTTGCAGCACGATGCCTTTGAGCCCTGCTTAYGGGCTGTTTCCCCTCCTGCACGTATACATATAGACGTATAGACGTAGCCACCGCCTTCCCAAGCAGGCCGCCGCTAAGCGGCTGGGAAGGAGCCGATTGCCTCTAATCAGCTTAGCGGGGGGAAGCTCACGAAACTAACTGCAGATGGCAGCCCCTTCGCCCCCCGGGGCTGCCCCGCTTTTCAGCCAAGAGGCATCTCTTCCTGCTCACTTTGGTAAGGGGGACTGAGCGCCTCATCACACGCAAAGCAACAGGACGCCTCGCAAAGGCTTTGGTAGCCACGCCGTTGTGTGGGGCAGTGTTTTATACCACTGTCTGTGGAAACTCAAGTAAAATACCAACTGCGACAGGAGCACAYGTGTGAGCAGGGGGGCCAGGCTTTAGCCCACGTTTTGCTGGCAGGCCCTTTTCAAACGTGAGGCGTTGAGAGAGCCACGTGGGGCAGGAGTCACCTCTCCCGAGTTCCCATGTCTCCGGCAGCGACGCTTCCCTGGGCCCACTGCCGCTATAGTTCATGTGCAGGAGTAGGCGCTGGAGGCTCTGCCCGCTCCCGTTTCCCACTAAATTCAACACAGGTTTGCGGCGGCTCAGTTTGCAGCAGAGAAGAGCCGMAGCCCAGCTGGGAGCAGGCAGTTTTTTGGCCCGGGGGCAGGCGGCTTCGCAGGGGTAGGTGCTGGCAAGAGCGGACGTGCTTGGCAGAGCCGGGAGTCGGGAACAGGCAGGACAGGCTCCTGCGCGAGGCAGCCGCCGGCACGGGAGCCCAGAGCGCCCGGCTGGTGCCATTGCCCCAGTTTGCGCATTAGGGTAAACCATTAAATAAGTGGCAGTCACGTCACCRTGTAGGACCACGACCTGGCTGGCGGGGCCATGAAACCTCGCGCTGTTCTGCTTGGTCCTGGGGCCAGGCAGGAGAGCTGTCTCAGGGCCCCATTGCAGTGCAAGGGGTCTTTCCCCTTACCCCCAGGCTGCAAAAACTATAACCTTGACCTGCAACCCTCTGTAGAGTCAGGGAAGGAAGAGGAGCTACAATAATCCAGGGACGTACAGGCTAATTGATAACCCCCAGGGATACCGCCCGCTTGCTGAGGGACTCTAAAGGGGTCTTCATGTGGTCTGCTAATGTCCAACAGCTGCGGTGGTTAATTACCTGCACTCATCTTTTAAATGGAGAAGGTGTACACTAATCCCTCCTGAAGCCAAACTGGGAGAACAGTACTTATTAGCTGAGGCAGATGGGGTGTAAAGAGCTTGAAGTGGTAAAGGAGCATGAATCAYGAAGGAGTAATTGTTAAGTGATTGACGTAGAGGAGAAGAGAACAACAAATACCYAAACTAATCCAAGGTTTTCACTGGGACAGGTCTACTCTTAATGGCCCGTTTCCAAAGTTTCCTCTGTAAAACCCCACTGAAGAGTTGTAAGGAGCTCTCTCAGGCTGGTCTCTGAGCTGTGCCCAGCTTGTCCCCTCTAGTCTCTCCCCTCTGTCTCTGTGAATTTCTACTTTGACTCTCTCGCTTGTGGATTTCCTGGCAMAAGCACAAGTGAGGTGGACAGCTAGATCGGGCAGTAGCCACTTCACTGCTTGGGGTGAAGAAGAGAATGGAGCTACACATCACACCTACCTGCCATTTATAACCTCTTAATTCATGGGACTATGGCAGCAGGCAGCATGAAAACAGTGCAAGTGTTTTCACAGGAAACAAACAAACAAACAAGCAAACAAAAAACTATTTGCATTTGAAAAAAGGGTATGTTTTCCCTATAGCCAAAGTGGGAGGGAAGCAAAATGCTTAGAGGTTTTTCTATGCAGGCTGMATCACAAATTTGACTTCTTAATTAATCTGTCAGTCTACATCTCCAAAAATATTTTAGTTGCCCTTAAAAAGAATCATGAATCCAATGCCTACAAATACTATTGCTAGGTCTTAACTCTGCCAAAATTAGAAAAACATCTGTGCATATACTTGAGGAAAAACTTAGCAAGATCCATTCGAAATTGTTACGAAGTAAAACATTACTTCAGAAGAATTGCAGCTGTATTAAACACTGTACCTTAGATTTTTCCTTGTTATAAAAAGATAACAACAGTATGATTGTATCAGCTGTTAGTCTTTTTCTGTTCTGCCTTTGTCAGACACTTATGAGTATTTAAATAGCTAATCTTTTGTTACACTTGAATGTTGCCCAACATTAACAGTCAGACCATGTTTTTTGTTGAAGGACGTTTTGCTGACCTTGAAATCCTCACCTTTCTTGGTGCTGAATTGACAGCCACGAAGCTGGGACAAATAAAGGAAAATAGGAAACAGGTTAAGACTGCTGTCTGGTGAATAAGCCCTGCTGAGGCACAGTCGGCTTTCCGGTAGTCCCACGAAATGATTTTAATGCAAGTCCCATGCCAGAACGAGGACTGAAACTGCCAGAAGGGGTATTTAGGGCAATGATGTGGATCTGCCATCCCGGGCATGGGTTAAAGGGGAAACACTGCGGAGCGGCCGCYGCAGGGAGCCCACGGGGGCTGCCCCACGCGGGGCTGCCAGGAGGAGCTCAACCGCGGCGCCCATCAGCCACCAAAGCTGAGCTCAAGGACACCGGGAGCAGCAGAGGGTGCCTCAGGGGGCACAACCCAGGCCGGTTTGGTCTATCTGAGTACACCCTGGGGTGCATCTGGATGTAGCCAGGGGTTATGGCTATGCTAGGATTCTCCTGCAGATTTCCCACCACTGCTGTGCTGTGGATGTTAGTCTTTCCCATGGTGAAAACCTCAGCAGAGGTTTTCACACCTCAAAGCTTTCTGAAATTACAGAGAGGRTTTTTATTGCCGCGGGGGAAGGCGGCGAGCGTTTGGCTAGCGAGGATTAGGACAAGGGAGCCTCTATGATCTGGGAAGAAACAGAGATGTCCAAGAGGTGCATTTATTCCCCTCACACAAGAGCTTCCACAAGAGAAGAGGAGCAGCTGCCTTGTGATGGATCATGCTGAGCCAAGCTGGTCCCAACTGCCCAACTTTGAGACACCTTCTGATCCCAAATGACCACAAATTCAGTCTTCACCTCCCACTTCTCTCTATCTCCCTGGCAAAGCACCTCTGGGCAAGAGTAACTTCTATGAAAAACAGTTGTGATACTATTTTTAGTTATTGTTATTATTATTATTATTTTCTTTTGGTTTGCTTTTATCAGGGCAAGTACTTTTTTCTGGACTACTGGTTTAGCTTATAGTATTTCCTGGCTTCTGTTGACTGCATAGTCTTTCCTACTGCTGACTCCAAGCTCTCGTGTTCACAATCTGCCCCATCTCTCTCCACACACAAATAGGAAAAAGTGTTTTATAAATACTTCTATCAAAATATTTAACTCCGTATTTTTAAATACACTGCCTCACTCTTGTCAGTTAACTTTTCCACCTACTGCACCCCCTCCACCTAGAAAACTAGGAAGATGTTCCTTCCAAGTACAGAATCCATGAAATAAGTAACCCTTCCACAGAAATCACCACCACTAGACTATGGAGCAAGTGGGACTAGGGCAGGTTGAAGGTCCTGGAAAATGATTTCTGCTTCCCAAGAGCAAAACTGAAGGTTATTCTCACACCTACAGATTGTCTTCCTTTTTTTTTTTTTTTTTTTTTTTTTTTTTTTTTTTTTTCCATAGAGCTTCAGTGTCTCCATAAGCAAGAAAAAATACCAAAAATATGGAAAAGAGGTTCGTATTTGGAAAAGAAAAATATTTGTGGGATGAATCTGCCTCTCATTAGTCTCCTACTCCTGACCACATGTGCCTGGTGCCAATGCTCTTGGCTCTCCCATGTCAAAGCTAGATGGGCACKTGGATGCAGCGGGAGATGGGGCGCTGCAGCTCGGGGCCTCAGGTTTGACCCCAAATAATGGAGCAGCRCTCAAAGATACTGCCCCGTGCCCCTTCCTGATGTACCGTGATGGGCACTGCAYGGACCCCATGGGTTTCTCTGATCAACGTCTGTCCGTGTGTGGCCTCGTTCTCTTGCTGCACACTGAAAACCAAGCTTGGGACTGGAAGGTTAATGGAGGGGGGACCSCTGCCCACCACCCCGCAAACTGTTYCCCTCTTGTTACTGGGAAGAGGAGGGAGAGCCCGGGCTCTTGCTGCAGGCGGAGGTGTCACCTCGGGGGCTGTGGGTGCAAGGCTGGAAGGGGAGGGCCGGCCGGGTGCCTCGAGGGCGGCAGGGGCAGGAGAAGCCGGGGCAGGAGAAGCCGGGGCAGGAGAAGCCGGGACAGGAAAGCGCGGCGGCGGCACCACGCAGCCCAGCCAGCCTCCAAAGCCAGGGCCAAACTTTTCGGCAACCCTTTCACCGACTCTCCAGAATCCCCGAGTGCTGCTTCCAGCGGGGCCACCTCCACCGTCCGCTGCAGTGCCAGGAGAGCCGTTCCCGAGGGGAGCGGGCACAGCGCGGGACGGAGAGGGGCCGCGGCGGCAGCGGGGCGAGGAGGAGGAGGAGGAGGAGGAAGGGGGCGGGTAAGAGCAGCTGCACCTGCCTCTCCCGCCCCCCACACTCACACTCGCACTCACACTCGCACTCCGCGGGGGGCCTCGCAGGGCCCCGGCATGGCGGAGAGCGGCGTCCCGCCCTGCGTGGGCAGCGGCCACGCCGCGCCGAGCGCGGGAGCCGCCGCGCCGAGC